>NC_081181.1:9415285-9668818 GCF_029867415.1 Vicia villosa
TTACCTTCAAAAACGGCCAAACTGGAGATTTGATTCTTCAATATAAGTGTTACAGATGCTTTGTATCAATCTGGATAGCTTCAATGATGATTATGGAAGGTGTCTGGATGTCTGGAACAAGTTGAATTCATCTGAGCATGGCCATGGCACCTGAACTGCAGTTGCTTCAAGTATGAATCGAATTTGAAGATGGAGGTGTTACAGGTCGTATGTGAGTGTTTGGATCATTCATATGAAGTATATGGAAGGTGTTAGAAGTGATAGTTTGGACAGAAATGGTCTGGAATGAAAATTGGCATGATAAGGTTCAATATGTGTTCATATGAAAGTGGGGTAGTGATTTTGAGTTCTGAGTGTTTTTGGGGTGTGTGGATGGATCAAACACTTCACATTTGATGTTTATGGGATGTTAGAACCCTCGCTTTGCTTAGAAATTGCAAGAGATGGAAATTGCAATTCTCCCTCTTTGAAACTCATGAAACTTGTAACTTAAGAAAGAAGAGAGAAAACCTATGATTATGAGGTTTTGGTGTGATTTGAAGAATGTTTTGAACCTCTATTTATAGGCCAAAGTTTCTGAACTCCAAGCTTTGCAAGTTGATCAAAGAATGGTGATTTGGCACTTAAGAGATAAAATGGAATCTTACCATTAAATGCATATGGTTAAAGTTACCAAACCATGGTTAAAATTGGCTATGCTTCTTATCTCTTTCCCATCTGTCTCAAATCAGAAAAATATTTCCAATTATTGCCTCTATGCATCATTACTTGGTCCATTTGGCAATTTGGTTCATAACTTTGTGAAAATGGCTTGAAATTTCAAGTGAAAAGTTCACTAATGGCAAAATTCAAAACCATAGCTACACTCCATATTTTTTCATCTCTTGGACATTTTGGAAAGCTCATGTTACACACTTCAAAACCTTAGTTGAAAGTTTCTTCAAGACCTTTAAGGAAATGGGTGAAAAAGATCCATGAACTTTGAAGAAAATGAGATTTTAAGTGAAGTTTTCAAAAAGTACCAACTTTGAAGCACCATATCTCTTAAATGGTTGATCTTATGGAAAAAAATTATATGTGACAAAGTTGTTCATTGGATCAAAATCTACAACTTTCATGTTGGAAGTTTTTTTCAGTTTGTAGGTGAAATTTTGAGAAATTCCCTCCCAAAGTTTGGAAAAAACCATGAAAAACACTTAGAAAAATTTTCTAAGTATGAAAGTCAAACTTTTGACTTTTTGATTCTTGATTGATTTTCTTGATTTTTCTTGACCAAATGACTTCTCATATCATATATTGATGATTTAAAACTTCAAAAGTCATGGTTGACCAAAATTCCCCAAAAGTCAATGGTGATCTTGTACAGTTGACTTTTTCAGACGAATCGCGTTTCTGGAGATTTCAAATGAAACAGGCTATCCTCATCAAATGAATGGTATGAATGGATCACATTGAAGCATTAGAGGATATTGAGCCATGGTTTGAGTTGTGACACCATGTCCTGATTAAAAAGTCAGTTGTTCAGTGAATTAGGTCAAAAAACCCTAATTGTCGACCTGATGAAATTGATGACTGTAGGTCTTGAATTGAGATGCAATTTCCATGGGATATTGTCATAGGGATTATTTGAGGATGATTGAAACCTTTGATTGACTTCCTGGGGGTTTTTATGGTTTCCCAAATGTGATCCCTGATTTCAGTCCCTGATAGTTCAAAAACCCTGATCTGAGGATTTGTCTGATCAATCTTTGTGTAGGAGATGTTATGAGCCAATGGATTAGGTCAAAATGATGCACTTGAGGTCTTGATATCATGTCCCAAGCCATTAAGTCAAATTCTGAGCAAAAGTCAGGAGTGTGCTGTCTTCAGTCAAAACCCTAATTCAGTCGACTCAAAGCTGTTGAGCTTGTTGAAATGAATCTCTGAGGACCAAATGTTGATTATTGATGAAGATGATTCATTTGAGATGAAGGGAGAACAAAACCCTAATTGATTGTTACTTGTACTGATGAGTGATTTCCTGATTAAATCCTGCTGAGTCACAAGTAACAAACACAAGCTATGCAGTTTGTTAGAGATGCAAATGATGCATATGCAGATGATATGAGGTGGTATCTTAGGTCAAAAATTGGGGTATGACAAAAGCTCACAAGGATACTGGGCTCTTTTGATCAATTTGGTAACAACTTCTCAAATTCTGTAATTGTTTGACATGCTGTTGGTTGAGTTTCTAATAGTGTTCCTATCAATAACATGTAGCTAATGTTGTTCTTGAGGGTGTCTGTGACAGGATTATTGTTAGTGATCTATATTGCTTTATCCCTCTGGGCTATATGACGTGGCTGTGTTAAATTTAAGGTAAACTTTATGTACAAAATTTGTTGAACTAATTTACAATAAATGATATTCCATTCCATGTATTCAAGTTAGATATATAAAGTCCTAAATATTAATAAATTAATTTGTATTTATTGATATATTTAATTTGATTATTCTTTTTACACGACATATATATATATATATATATATATATATATATATATATATATATATATATATATATATATATATATATATACTCGTTCTACTCTTTACCTTCTTATTTTAGAGCCTTTATATAATAATAATCTTATTTTGATTATATTATTTTTATTTTGCAGATTGTGAAGATTTTCACTCATTTGAAGATGTTCAGACTTTGCAGGACTAGGACCGATTTAGTTGATTTAGTTGTTTAGGGATGATTTTCTTATTGTTATAATGTCATGTGAATTGGTTTAGTTGTTTTCATGTTAGAAATATGTGAATCGGTGTATATATATTTTGGATTAATTACAATGGTATAATTATAATGCATGTTTAGTATATAATCGAAATCGCTTCTTTGTTGAAATAATGAGATTACTGAAATAATGGGATTACGATTGTAAATTATAGGTTTATGGGATAACAATGGTAAATTACAGGTTCATGAAAGAATGCTGCCATAAATGCAGGTTTAGAAATTATAAAAATAATAGGTTTATGAAAAAAAGCATAAAAAATAAAATAAAAAACGCAACCTACGAAAGCGCTTTTGGAAAAGCGCTCTTATAGGGGGGGCTATCAGAGCGCTTTTTCCAGAAAAAGCGCTCTAATAGGGGGGGGTACCAGAGCGTTTTTTCCAGAAAAGCGCTCTTATAGGGGGTCTACCAGAGCGCTTTTAGAAGCGCTTTTGTTACCTATGCCAGCGCTGGCTTTCACAGCGCTTTAAAGCGCTTTTAAAGCCCAAAATAAGCGCTTTCGTAGGCCTTCCGTGTTGTAGTGTATGCATTGCGGCCGTTACACCCAAAATTTTAATTGAGAGATATTTGAAATATACCATTAAAAAACACACACTACTTTAAAAAGGACCTTTCGTTATGCCACTGAAATTTATTTCACCACAGTTAAAGGATTCACCGTGGTAGAATCAATTCAATTAAACGCTTTCCTTTTATTTTCATTTTTAAGCCCACTTTTTATCATGGTTGGAACTTCCAACAGTGATAAAAAGTGACGCATGATTATAACTTCGAATCTTGTTGTTTTGTTGTTCTAGTGCTGTATTTTTAATGTTTTATTAAAATACATATAACAATGGTTGTTTAATACAACTGTTGTTGTTTGTAGCGCATGGTCATGAGTTCGAATCTTGCCGTTGTTATTCTACTGCTGCAATTTTTATATTTTATTAAAATACATACAACAAGAGTTGTTTAACACAATTGTTGTTGTATGTCGCTCATGGTCATGAGTTCGAATCTTGGTGTTGTTATTGTTCTACCGCTGCATTTTTATATCTTACTAATATAAATACAATAATGGTTATTTAATACAATTGTTGTTGTACGTAGTGTGTTTATTGAGTTTATTCAATGTCCTTAAACAAATCTTGGTCGTCCATTTAGTGATTATCAACGCTCAAGACACTACCATTAGTGATCCGCGTGAAACCTAAAACTTAGACGAACTTCCAACTTAGACGAACTTCATCTTCTACCTATAAATATCATCTTCCATTTACGAAACACTATTTCTCAAGTAAACCAAACTTGAAAATATCATATCTTCCATAAATAAAACTCGGAAACCTCATATCTTTCATTAACAAATTTAAGAATCCATCATCTCTTCTCCTACTTGAATGAAACAAGGAAAGTATGGATTCAAGTTAGCAATCTCAATTTTTATTGTTCTCGTTCTTTTTTTTGTTGTTATTGTTGTTGTAATTGTTGTCCTTTTATGAATATTAGATACATTTGTAATTGTGTCCGTTTAAAACAAAAGTTGTTAAAACAAAAAATTAATAGTTGTTAATATTAAAACTGAAAAATAATTAAAATAGATTCAATAGTTGTTAATATTAAAATAATTAAAACATTAATTATCCAAATGTATTTAAACTATTCAAGACAAATTAATTCAATGTATTGACATGTTTACTACATATAAATATTATGTGTAATATTAACAAAGAAACAGTCATAGTGTAATGGTAAAGATTCTAGCATTTGAGTGAAGGAGAGTTGGTTCAAGTCCTATGTGAAGTATAAAATTATTAATTTTATGTATTTTGAGTTTTAATAATATTAAAATAAATATAAAATAAAATAAAATATTACGTGGCAATAAATAAAAAATAAAATAAAATACAACGTGGCATTTATCGGATGTGGCACAATTAAAATAAATGAAAAACAAAAAAAAAATGCCAAATAGGATGACATATAAGCAACTAGCGTGTGCCATTTCCTACCAAAGGTCTAAAACGAAAGAATCTTTTAATGGCAATGTTACTTTTACAAAAAAGTATTTTACACAGAGGTAAACCAAAAGTGGCCTATATGGCAGAGGGCAAAAATGGTAATAACCTTTTTTTTATTATTGTTGTTGTTGTTGTTTTTATTGTTCTTTTTCTTCTTGTTTTTGTTGTTCTTGTTTTTGTTGTTCTTGTTCTCTTGCTGCATTTTTATTTTATTTTATTAAAAGACATACAACAAAAGTTGTTTAATACAATCGTGGTTGTATGTAACGGACTATCTAGTTTACTAAGATGGGTAATAGATCATGATTATAAATAACCCACTTACAACCATATACTACCTAACAACGGTTGTTCATCCGTTATTATAGGTCTTTCACAACCATTGTTATATGTGTTTTTCATAGTAGTGACATGATATTAAATTTTTTCATTATATAGAAAGTAAATTGAGTTTTGAGATTCTGAAATTTTGAATTTTAATAAAAAAAATACTTGAAAAACATAGAAAAATTTGTATGATGTGTGATTTTTTAAATTTAACGACGAACAATCGTATGGTTTTAATTCACATCACAATTGTGGTTTGATGTGATTGTGAAGATTACTGCATTAGTAATATTACACACAATTGCAGTTACAGACTGCTCTTTAAAACCATGGTCCAAAGTAGTTTCTTAAAACTAACTTTTATTTATTTGGAGAAAATGAACATGTCTTTACCTTTTACCTCTGTTCGTCCCTCCCTCCAGGAGTTAGGGCAAGATTTTGGATCTTTAAGTTGTCCTTTTTCCCTTCATAAATTTGTTCTTTGGATGCTATCATGTGGTGGGAAGAGTTAGGGCCTTTGATAATATGTTACTAAAAATAGAGAAAAGTAATTCAAAATCATAAAATGGCTAAGAGGGTCTCACGATCAAACTCATCATAACTTTTATCGTTGTTAGCTCCTCTAAACAACAAACATAACTCACAAAAGTATTTGCATTCTCCAAAGAGATATTCCATATATCACTTGAACTATTGACATAAGGATCAAGGTCAAACTCCAAAGTCAACTTCTTTACACCACTGTCATCATTGTTATCATACAAATATAATAACACACCCTTTTCATGGCTTAAAAACCTTCAAAATGATAGACACGTTAGGGAAAAATAGAGACCCCTAATAGGGACGGGCCACCCCGAATAAAACCAAAAAGTATGCAAAAATTCCTTTTTAGATGGGTTCAGATTTCAAACCCAGACAATACCAACAAAAAGGACAAGTGCAGGGAACTTTTTGCACATTAAATTCCAATTCTACTAAAAAAATTTCAAGTGATCTTTTCACCATGGGACTCACGTTCATCCCTTTTCAAGAATCCACAATTGAGGAATCATCACTATCACTACAACACGGAAGGCCTACGAAAGCGCTTATTTTGGGCTTTAAAAGCGCTTTAAAGCGCTGTGAAAGCCAGCGCTGGCGTAGACTACGAAAGCGCTTCTAAAAGCGCTCTGGTAGACCCCCCTATAAGAGCGCTTTTCTGGAAAAAACGCTCTGGTATCCCCCCCTATTAGAGCGCTTTTTCTGGAGAAAGCGCTCTGATAGCCCCACCTATAAGAGCGCTTTTTCAAAAGCGCTTTCGTAGGTTGCGTTTTTTATTTTATTTTTTATGCTTTTTTTTTATAAACCTATTATTTTTATAATTTCTAAACCTGCATTTATGGCAGCATTCTTTCATGAACCTGTAATTTACCATTGTTATCCCATAAACCTATAATTTACAATCGTAATCCCATTATTTCAGTAATCTCATTATTTCAACAAAGAAGCGATTTCGATTATATACTAAACATGCATTATAATTATACCATTGTAATTAATCCAAAATATATATACACCGATTCACATATTTCTAACATGAAAACAACTAAACCAATTCACATGACATTATAACAATAAGAAAATCATCCCTAAACAACTAAATCAACTAAATCGGTCCTAGTCCTGCAAAGTCTGAACATCTTCAAATGACTGAAAATCTTCACAATCTGCAAAATAAAAATAATATAATCAAAATAAGATTATTATTATATAAAGGCTCTAAAATAAGAAGGTAAAGAGTAGAACGAGTATATATATATATATATATATATATATATATATATATATATATATATATATATATATATATGTCGTGTAAAAAGAATAATCAAATTAAATATATCAATAAATACAAATTAATTTATTAATATTTAGGACTTTATATATCTAACTTGAATACATGGAATGGAATATCATTTATTGTAAATTAGTTCAACAAATTTTGTACATAAAGTTTACCTTAAATTTAACACAGCCACGTCATATAGCCCAGAGGGATAAAGCAATATAGATCACTAACAATAATCCTGTCACAGACACCCTCAAGAACAACATTAGCTACATGTTATTGATAGGAACACTATTAGAAACTCAACCAACAGCATGTCAAACAATTACAGAATTTGAGAAGTTGTTACCAAATTGATCAAAAGAGCCCAGTATCCTTGTGAGCTTTCTACTATCTCTTAGCAATATAAGAAGTTTCTCTGCAACAACAATTAATGTAAAGTTCACAACCAATTGACAGGAAAAATTAGACACAAATAAAAGTTGAATATTAATTTCTATGACAAATAATACATGACAACTAGTTACTACTACTTACCCTTCAGCGTTTTCCTTCATCTTTGAGCTATGCTATATCTACACTTATTTTCCTACACTTGTATATTACACCGTATATTTTAACACAGATAGATACTTGTGCACAGAAATTAAGATAGAATAAATTAATAAAAAATGAATTGTATACCTTGTATGTAGAAAATTACGGTGTTGGTGTAAGCTAGGGGTGTATGTTTACTCAATCAATAAATGTTGCAATAATGAGAAGGGGTTGTTGGACTAGAAATTTGAAGGTTTTGTTGGACTTAACCTGCATACTAGAAATTTGAAGTTGTATTGTGTCACAGAATATGAATCAAATAACTGTACCGCGAAGGATCCTGCCACAGAAGACTTCGGGGTACAATACTTGATTCATATTCTGTGGAACATAATCGGCAGGGGCACATTGTGTTCTATCCTTTACCAGTCCATCCACTGTTTGAAGCTCAACCTACAATAGAAAAACGTGATTATTACTAACTACATATAGAAAATCTTGAATCATGTTAATTTCCAGATACATTATATTGAAAAAAAATTAGAATGTGAAAGCTAAAAGAGTTCAAAAGTTCCCTAGAAATGAATGTTCTCAACACGTTCCACATTGGAACTCGTAATAGTGGCTAATAAAACAAAAAGTCCTATGCTTTATGTCCAGAAAAGATCATGTAAAAAGCGATCAATCCTGGAGGCCCATTAAAATGAAACAAATATATAAACCTTGGTACGAGCCCCACAAAATGACACAATTAATGGTTGAAATGAAACATCAGGATCTGTTTACTTAGAGGAAAAAGTGATTTGTTTTTATTTCACGTTTTCATTTTTAATTATAAAACGGATGCTAATTTCCAACGATTTGTACAAGAAACACTTGATAAACTTCTTTTTTGTTTTCAAAATTTCCTGTACAAATTTTGTGATACTATTGTTTGATGAAATGCCAAAATTTTGTGATACTCATGGTGCAAGTTTAGCCGTACTATGTTACTATTGTTTGATGAAATGCCAAAATTTTGTGATAAACAGTGGCAAGTCTATTTTGTATTCAGTAACTTCAGAATTTTATCAACACTACAGCCAAAAAACCATGGATTTTTGAATCATGAAAAGCGGAAGTAAATCAACTTAGAATTTAAAAATACCTACTAAGGATTGTGGCATTTCATCAATTATCAACTCAAATCATTTCTTTCAGGCATTTCATCAAACAAGTTGCAGGCAGAAGTTCAATCTTTGATACCAAATAAAATTTTCACTGAAAATTAAACCTAAAACTCACCGGCGGTGGATAAAACGAGTGACGGAGGAGAAGCCGACGGAGGGACGCCGACGGTGGTTGCCGATGGTGGTGGACGGAAGGGTTTCGCGTGCAGTGAGGGTTTGTGGATGAAGAACAGTGGTGGACGGAAGGGTTCTGCAGAAAACGAAAGAGAGAAATGAGAAACAGTAACGCGTGTTTTGGTTTTTAAGTTTAGTAATAAAGGCTACTAAAGCGCTTCTGAAAAGCGCTCTCATAGCCTGGTCTATACCAGCGCTTTTGACTAAAAAGCGCTCTCATTAAACCCCCCTACAGCAGCGCTTTGAAAAGCGCTGTCATACCCCCCCCCCCCCTTACCAAAGCGCTTTTGAAAAGCGCTGTCATACCCCCCCCCCCCTTACCAAAGCGCTTTTGAAAAGCGCTGTCATACCCCCCCCCCCTTACCAAAGCGCTTTTTAAAAGCGCTCTCATACACCCCCCTACCAAAGCGCTTTTCAGAAGCGCTCTCATACCCCCCCCCCTACCAGAGCGCTTTTTTCATCATTTTCCCTTTGTTTATTAATTTTTTTTTATGCGAAACCTACGAGAGCGCTTTTATGTAAAAGCGCTTTAGTAGCTGCGCTTTAGTATCTTAATTTTGGCGTAGTGTATACACACCCCAACACAAGACAAATGTTTCCCCTTCAACATTACTTAAAAAAGAAACCTCAATAATGTCCTAAACAAATAAGGCAATGTTGTTTGAATGTTCTGCTTAGCTTTCTTCTATAGACAATTGTGATGACGTGACACACAATTTTGAAGTGATATTCTAAAAAAACGGGATTATGAGATCTTGAAAGTGTTTACCAAAAAGTAGGTTCTGAAGTTGAATGCAAATAAAGGAAGTTTGGAAAAAGGAGCACTTGGATTCATATTTATGTAGATTAAGTTGAATAACCAGAAAGAAAAAAATATTGGTAAGATATTTGTCATCTAAGTGTGTGTGAATAATAATACGGAATAATTTGCAGTGATCAATGAATAATATGCATATGTATAGTTAGTGAACCCTTGAATATGGTGCAAGCAAAATTGGGGAAGATGATGAAGAACCATAATCAAAATTAGGGGGCAAACGGACATTTCCGCCCCGCAAAAGCCCCTAAAAAATGGGGCAGGCTTAATTGAGGGTGCGGACCTAAAATCTTGTCCTGCATCACATAAAAAGAGAGGGCGGCGCGGGGGTGAGGGAAGACAACCTCACGGGCAGTGCATATTTTAAACCAAAAAATACAAAAGTTTAGGTATTGTATGTGCTTGCAAAAGCCCGTAAGAAAAGTAGGGCGGGGCAGATCGGCCACATTATAGGGTGCAGGCAAAACGGGCATGCCTAGATCAAACCTTTTTGCCACCCCTAATCAAATCCCATAGAAAAAATTATTAACGGGATTCCACAAAATTGGAATAAGCCACGTGGAATCCACATTAATGCCACATGGTCTTATGGATTTACTTTGACTAATATAATGAACGGAAATGACTAATGTGATACAATTTGAAAAATTAAGGGATCAAAATGGTCTTTTTAAAAGTTAAGGTACCAAACGTGACCCCAACTACAAGATAAGGGACGAAAAAGGGTATTTAGTCATTCTTAAATTTCTAATGCAATGCACACATACTCAGCTAAAAGTGTTTTTAACCTTTCTATTAGATAAAACTCCTTAAAATTCTTAGAGAAACCATCAAGTTGTTTGTGAGAATAATAAAATGGTGTTCCCAAACATTTTGGAAGCTTATATACGCTGCCTAATCGATTATGACCCTTAGTTAATCATTTAGAGCAAGTCATACAACTTCCTAATCGATTAAGAACACTCATAATAAATTAGGAAACTAGCCGTTATAGGTTTTCCTTTTTGGGAATTAGGGTAGCCGTTATTATGAAGCACATAATCGATTAGACCTAACGTATAATCGATTATGAGCATTAAAAACCCATGGACAGATTTCCTTTTTGAGCTAGATTTCTCACCTACAAAAATAAAGGACTCTTCTCACTTTCAAATCACACTAGAAAACGCTTTTGACATATTTCTCACTCTACTATTTTCTTTCTTATTTCTTTGATTTCCCTAAATTGTCTTAGTGCTTTAAGAGTGAAAAATATCATGGAGACTTTTCTTGTGTAATAGTGATTGGTGCATTATTATAATTTGTGCAAGAGGAATTTATCTCTTGTTTACTATTATTAGTAGGAATTCGTTGTTTGGTTAGTAAGCTTAGTCGGTAAAAACCTCTGTTTAGTTCGTGAGATTATCCGTGATAATCTTTATTTGATTTGTGAATTGCGCCAGGAATAAAAGCTCTTAATTAATTTAGGGAATGAACTTTTTGGTCCTCTAAATATCTCAAATTTCGGTTTTAGTCTCTCTAAAATTTTCCTTCAAAGAATGGCCCTCCTAAAATTTTAAATTTTAACTTTTGGTCTCTCCTGCAATTTAACGATAGTTTTTACAATTTAGCGACGATTTTTAGCGACGGTTTTAGCGGTTTTTTATTTTAGCGACGGAATTAAAGACCATTTTAGCTACGATTTTGTCATGAGGGACCAAAGTTAAAATTTAAAATTTTAGAAGGACCATTCTTTGAAGGAAAATTTTAGAGGAACTAAAAACGAAGTGTGAGATATTTAGAAGGACCAAAAAGTTCATTAACCCATTAATTTATGGGCATGACCCTGTGAAAAATTAATCATGTGATTTACTCAAATAACAATTTGAAGGGGAGCAACTTTTTTGAATTGGGCCAATCTCAATCGTCTAGTTTATCGGGTCATCCTCGAGTTATTAGTCTAAGAGAGGACCATCATAGAGACTAACTCAAACAAGACCATTTATCAAATCAGGATCATGTAATTAAGACTACACAATGATACATCCACAAACATTCTTTGGTACAATGCTCTAATTAGAGTTTTAGGGCCATGCGAAAAGTACTTTTTACATCGGTCCTTGGACCGATGTAAAGCCAGGCGATGTAATAAGTCTGAGACATTTTACATCGGGCCAAGGCCCGATGTGGAAATTCTCATACCACATCGGTTGAGTTCATAGGTCTGATGTGAAAAATAATGCAATTTTTTAGAAAAATAAAATATACGCCATCTATTACATTGGTTTTCAGCCTAGCCCGATGTAATAGAGCAGTTTTTACATCGGTTTTAATCTTAGTCCGTTGTAATAGAGCAGAAGGCTTTCGTAAAAGATCTATCTAACCTTTTTGGTGCTAAATAATCAGATTGAGATTTACAATTTTACCTGTTTTTCTTTTATTATAGTTTGTATTAAAAATAGTGGCATGGGTGATATGTAGATAGTTTGGATATAGTGTGCCTTTGGCTGTTGTTGTGGCTTAAGTGTAGAAGTTCAAGCTTTATGGAGAATGGAAATAATATAGTATATGTAGTAAATAACATAATTGTTGTTTTGGTTAATTCAGAAATTCATTTGTTCTTTCAGCTATATGTATATGTAGTAGATAACACGACAAAGAAGATGGGAATATAAAAGTTTGTCTTTGTTATTGATATTTGATATGAATATAAAACATGTGTAAAAGTACTTTTTTTCCAGTAGGAATCAAACTTTGCACTCTGAAGATTACAACACTCACACACTATGTACTGACCAATTGCGCTAAACCCTCATTGTTAAAGGTAGTTCCTATAGCTTGTAATCTAGACCTGATCCATATTTCCAAGCCTCGAGATGTCGTTTCCACTGGAAACTCGTCTTGGATGGTAGTGTATTTATTAATGGCCTTGTAATGAACGGAACATGTGAGAAGAAAATATAGATATCATATTATTGAATTTACATGCATTCTTGTATAATAAATATACAAAATAGTAAATGGTTCAAAAAGAACATGGAAATGAAAAGGCTATTACCTCACAATAGGATCAACAAAGGTTGCGAGAAAGGTGTAGTAACCAAGCATCAGAAAATGTCTGAACCAATCAAGCAGTACAGGAATACCAACCTGGAACAAGATCAATTTCCAATAGTCTTATGTTGTAAGATAATGAATACATTTCCATGCTTATGTGAAATATGTTTGCTATATGTGCATAGCTGTTAAACTTATGAATCACCTGTTTGAATATGGATGGGAGTATTTGAGGCCTTGTTAACATAACCAACCCTAGTGTCTTTGAAAGTGGCCCAAATTGTACGGCATCCTGCAGAAATGGTCGTAGCACCGGATCCCCAAGCCTCTGCAAATGCGAAATAAGTGTTGTCAATTGTAGATTGCAGAAAATAGAGGTTGGCTTATTCAAATTCAACTATGTAACAGTGCTATAGCGCCACTATTTGACAACAATTGTACTATTGTGCCGCTATTTAAAAACACTGAGAAATATGACATAAGAAATTAAAGGAAATAACCTCGAGTGATGAGTGAGATGAACTACCTGCATACACCTAAAATTGGCATAAAGAAGTTCGTTGATAAAATCTCCAGGAACATCATCGGATTGGTACTAACTTTACAGATAATTTTTCGTAAGAAAACAACCGAAACTTCATGGATTATCAGCATAATCATTGCAGAAGTAAACACAACTGGCAGCATATATTCAACAACAGTATTATAAATTGATGACAGCCATTGTTAAGATTCTAGGTTGGTTGTGAAGAACAATTGAACACAGTTGAGGACAGGTGTCGTGTTTGGATACACCACTTAATTTATCATACAATTACTTATGTATAAGCTATTTCTGTAACAAAAGATAAGAAAAGAAGACTAGCCTGATATTCTGGCATAAGATCCCAGTATTCTTCCAACAATTCTTCCAATTTCGGGGATCCGGGTTGAGGTTCTACATAAGTGAACATATAAGTAGTACGATCAAGTGGACCTAAACCTGCTGGAAATGCTTGTGAAGATTTCAACGAAAAATCTTTAAAATAAAAAATCGAAGATATTATATTTCAGTTGACAGATATAGTAAAAGCATTACCTCCCAAAAATATTGTGCTTTTGAATCTCCTACTTTCTTTACAGTTGAACTGCTGAATATCACATCACTAAGCGAGTTATTTTCAAAGTCGCGTGTGTAGGTTCCAACAACTAGACAAACACCATCAGGCTTTCTCCCTCGTCTTATCTGTACAAAAAACATTGAATAATATGACAGTGAATGAGCGTCGAGAGAATGAAAGAGTGTTTATGTTTATACTCCTGACCTGTTTTAGAATAGGCGAAAAGTTCCCCATGGCATCAATTATAAGACGAGATGACAAGATATTGTCCCCGGAAAGTTTTAGGACCTGAAAAATAAAATAATACAAGTATTCATGTTTCTTTATCATCAAATGAAGTAGATATTAACATTATCTTGTATCATCAAATAAACTCACTGCAGCATCATCGTAAACATTTATGCAAGAGACACTTAAACCCTCGAAAACGACTCCGCCAAGGGAGATAAAACGTTTCTTTACAATCTCTATAAGCCTGGCAAGTCTGCAATGGCAGCGAAAAAAATTACAATAGGCATGATCTGCATCTTCTACACGGTCCTAAATAAAATACTCGATTTATTAGGAACTGCAACGCATATAGGAAACATAAAACACATGTTTTGAAGCGTAGATAAAATTACTCATTTATAGATTAAACAGACAACAATTATGCGAATACTTTACTGGTATATCAAATTAGTTTATGGGAAGGAGACTGATGAAACACCGAGATTAAGAATGTTGTTGACCCATATATCTCCTTTCCTTTCAAATCCACATCTATTCTGCAAAGTTCATGAAATGATCTTTATAAAGTTAGTTGAAAATGAAGCGATGAAGTATATAAAAATTATCAGTTTAGCAAGTACATGATTAAATTTTGCTGATGTGACTCTTTGAATGTCATCTTCTTCCAAAACTCCAACTTCTACAAGTTCCAAAAGCTCCTTTCTTAATATGTTCCACTCTTGTTCTCTCTAATGATCAAAGCAACAAAAACAAAACAAAACCAAGATTGTACTTCAAAAAGATTTATTAACTCTTTTCTATCTAGGATTTGATGTGTCAATGTAGCTAAAATTACCCCTTTCAACACATTCCTTTCGACAACGGCAACTCGAAGACCTCTAGCACTCAAGGTAGTGGCAATGAAAACGGTGTCAGCTAGGCGAGACGGCGTTGCGGGAAGGAGCGTAGATGTCGCGGCTGAAATAGTGTCGCGGCTGAAATGGTAGCGGCTGGGCGAGACGGCGTCGCGGGAAGCAGCGGAGATGCAGCGGTGGGAGGGCGGCGTTGGGGTTGCAGAAATCTTGCGGTGGGAGGGGAATATCGCGTGAAAGATGAAAATGAACTTATGTTTTTTGTTTTGAAAGGGGCTAGGGTTTAATGGAAAAAGATACTTTTCCCATCGATTTAGAAAACGGGCCGATGGGAAATTTAGGAGAGCCCATTACTTTTCCCATCGGGCAAAAAATGGGCCGATGTAAAAGCCCAAAGGTTATTACTTTTCCCATCGGTCCTGCTATGGTCCGATGTAAAGGTGAAAAAGGCCACGACCTTTCCATCGGTGCTGCTATGGCCCGATGTAAAAGCCCTTATAATCCAATTTCATTTTATTTACAAGTTTGCCACCGTGTTTTTTTTCCATCATTTGAATTAAATACCTGATGTAAAATCACTAAATTCAATTTTTTTTCACATCAATTTGTTATTTAAGCTGATGTAAAATCGCTTGATAAATATTTTTCACATCATATATTTTTATACCTGATGTAAATACTGTTTATCAAATGTCATTTTTTTTAGTAGTGATAGTGACAGAGAAAAATGTGTATGTTTTGTTTCATGTTTGAAGCACCTTAAATTAATTATAAATTCTAAGCAAGTAAAACGACTATGAATGTTATGCAAAACTCCATTGATGGAGTGTGAACAAGCAGAAGAAGAAAAGCTTAAGCTAAGCACAGTAGAGAAGAAAGAGATTATAGATTGCTTGTTAATCAAGTTAGTTACACAATGGTTTATATAGTTGGTAATGATACCTAACTGAAAACCTAAACTAACTGAATGCAGTTATGCCATGTAACTACTTTGCCACGTCAGCTTCATGCTTTGTCATAAATGTATAAAATCAAGTAAATCAATTTGCCTCCATATTTAATTTTAAATGAATGACTATGGTTTTTAGTAACTGATCTTGAGTATAATCATGATTTTTATCTTAAAATTTATCATTTAATTCACCTTATGCAAATGTATCTTAACATTTTATCATAAAAGAACCAAACACATGCTAAAACCACTTGAAAAGTTAATGTGTAAATACAGTAGTACTTAAGAGAGGACGGGATTCCACTCTTCTTCCTTTCTTACCTTTGTGAACACAAGGACCAAGTAGTTACTCCTATAGGAAAGTTTTGAATTCATTGGGTAAAGTAGTACATATGAACCACCATCTCAACCAAATAAAGTGTCCTGTTACAATAAGTCACATGTGAAGTTCTTAACACATATTCCTCATTATATATAATTGAAGAATAAGGTATAGTACATAATTGAATAGGAAAAAGAAAGATACAATGCAATAAATAATATCAGAGAGGGTCAAGAAACCTATTTTTCATAGGGCTATAACCTCAAATAACATTTTCTTAGTCTTATATTTATGACCATAGTTACAAAGGACGATGGAACCATTGAATGCTTCTACCCTCTTTTTCTATACCAGTAATGAGGTTTTTTAGTTCACACACATTCCTCTTCATTGTGCAATCAATGAAATACAATCTTCATGAACCTTATATGTACCAATGTTTCATGGTTCAAATAACATTATTACAAATACATCAATTACTTTATATAATACACATTAAATATATGCTATTGAGACCTGACTCTAAAGATTAGTCTCTATAATTGCGTAGAAAATATATCCGATTTTTTAAAAAAAATCATCTTGACCAATATATCTATATAGTACACATTAAAAAAAAAAAAACTAGTTCATTAAACTTAGACAAGTTGTACATAAATTATATATTTAATCATTATACACCAATATGATATACACATATTATTAATGACATGAACTTTATTTCATTTTCATCTATCAATAGCACACAATGGTTCTGAGGTAACACTTGCTTTTCACCTCTTCTAACCAAATAATACATTATTATTATAATCATCTTTAAACATAAATAAACTAGAACAAATATTTTAAAAAGCTCCCACAAATTCTTAAAATTTGTATATCATGTAATTTTTTCCTTTTTTCTCCTATCAAACTGTATCTTTCTGTATGATTTCATCTCTTAATTAATCTTCATCCTGCTAGTATCCAACCTCACAAAGCTAAGATACTCATCATGAATCCAATCATACTTTTCCTTAAATGGATTCATCAGTGATGGTGGAGGATAACTTTCTATAGAATCTGTCCAAACATTTGTATCAGATAAATCTCTCATCACTTCCCAAACACAATTGTTACACTTGAAACCAGCTCCAAGACTAATCATCAAAATTCTATCACCTTTTTTCAGTCTCTTTTTGGCTTCCATATAACCTAAAACATACCATAATCCACCAGCAGAAGTATTACCCCAACGATGAAGTGCCATTCTAGCTGGTTCAAGATCATATTCATTCAATCTTAAACCCTTACCAACTCCATCAACCACTGCTCTACCACCAGGATGAACACAAAAATGTTCTATACCAGTTTTCAAATTTATTCCACCTCCTAACACATTAAATATCGGTTTTTTAACCGTTTTAGCGCCGTGGCTAAAAATTGCTGAAAAAATATTTTCCAACTGAATTTTCTTCATACTGTTGCATAGAGAAACTGAAAAAAACCGTACCAGTTCCCAAAGTGGGAGAATCTTTGGAACCATACTTTGCAAGTTTACTGTCAAAGCTTGTGCAGCACATTTAACAAGACTTTTGGTTAGTAGAAAACCTGCAAAACCTTCTTCATCTTCCACTTGTATGCAACAACTGTAAGCTTCATCATCAGCACCATACTGTGTTCTCTCCATGTGTTTCAGTTTCAAGATAGCTTTGTTTTTCAGCTCCGTTTTGTTTGTGAATAGCATAGAACAACCACCTGAACGAAAAAGACAGTTAGATAACATCATTTTTTTGTCCTTTCCACAGTACCAATGAGAACCAAGATCTTCTGTGCTAACAACAATTCCTAAGGAATTTTCATGTGTTTTGAAAAGCTGTTGCACAAGATCAATAGCCACAACACTTGCACTACACCCCATTCCTGCAAGATTGAACACTTTTACATCTTCTCTCATTTTGTATCTGTTTATTATTCTTGCTGTGAGTGAAGGTATTGGTGAAAACAATGAAACATTAACAACAAGAATATCGATTTCCGAAGGAGAGAAACATGTTTTTTTGAAAAGGTTGTCGAGTGTATCAAACATGATTTCATCTATTTCTTCATTTGTGTCTTTGAGATTTGGACATGCTTCTCTTCCTTCAAGAACGTTTTTCGGACAGTATGTGTTTTCGCCGATTCCGGAACTAACCATGGTTTTTAAGAGAAACCTGTATTCCTCTAGACCAAGGTTTTTGTTTCTTAGGACTATTTTAGCACATGTGTTTGTGTTGAGTTTTGTTTCTTCCTTTGGTTTGAAACACTCATAGGCTAACATGTAACATGATTGGTTTCTACGTTTAAGAAACAACTTGAAAAGTTTTGAAATGGAATAGAGTAAAGAAAAAAGACACAAAATCTTTAAGATATATTCCATGACTTGGAAATTATATCTTAGGGGGAAATATTTTGTTTTGTTTCAAGTTCAAGTCTTTCTCTATATATATACACATACATGGTTACACTGTCTTTTTAAGTTTGCAAGTTGCAAATGGATAGCTTTTACAAGTTGCATGGTATTCCCTACAGACAACCGGAACTACTGGACCATACTATATTGACTACTGATATTTTATTCTCTTGTTCTAAAATGTAATGTACAAAAAAATGTTTTGTACTTTTTTTTTAACATATATGGATAAAGCTTATGTAGGGTTCTAGTCACTAAGTTTTCAACATTTAACAAAATGTATAGAGATACTTATAATACATCTTCTGAGAACTAAATTTGTTGCGAGTTTTGTTAGAAAATAGCTATGATAATCCTGAATAACTTCGAAGAATCGTGTTCGTACACTTTTCGAACAAAGTATTTCGACCCTATTCTTGCCTGAGTTCACGAAATCTTTGTGGGGATAATTCTCGAAGAGCAATGTGTTTCAGACAAAAGAGAACAGATCAGGAATGTAGAGAGAAAGTATTATTTTTCGTGTACCAAAATCGAGGTCAAATGACTCCTTATATAGGAGATCAATAACAGAAACCGAAAAGGCACAACTGTTCAGAAAACGGTCATTTTGGTTGGGAAAGGGTTCAACTGTTCAAAAAAAAATTCGAACGGGGCTAGGCCCCGCACCCCGCCCGCTGACCAGGTCAGCGGGACCCCAGCCAGGGGCTCTGCCCCTTGGACCCCGACGGGGCGCTGCCCCGCTCCCTGCCAAGGGCTCTGCCCCTTGGACCCCCGTTTCTATTATTCGTATTCAATTGCACGTTTGGCTCTACGAGCGTGCACTCCGCACTACCCTAACACGTTTCAAGCTTAACGCATAATTGCATCGGCCTATAGTAAATCACATTACTACCAAAATACATTGATCATACTAAAATCACCAACAAACTCCCCCCATTTTAGTGTAATCCTTGATTTACTCACAGGTATAACGATCAAACAAATGCATAGACGAAAATGTCTTGCGATTAAATTTTCATCTTAGTACAAATACACATTCCAAATACTCGAAAATCAGGGTGTCATATCGATTGAACCTGTCAATCCATTTGAATATCTGAAGATATAGTACACATATGTTTCTTACAATACTCTACTATTCATACTTGACACTTTACAAGCCATGTGTCCTTATCCATTAATAAGCATATAGGAAGCCAAGTCCAAGCTTCCTGAAGCGGCAAAACTTCATGCTCACATAGGTGATCCTTTTAATCTTGCACCTGCATTTGCAATTTTCCAAAAGAACCATTAAGAAGATATACTTCAACCTAGCCATCACTTGCAGGTCTGAGCACTTACCTTGGGAAGATAAACACAATTGCTCCAATCTCTAACTATGATCTTTCCACATTGAATTCTGCTTCTAACGTTGTATTAGAAGGGAATTGGGTATACCATAGCTAATAGATTTAAATGGACTTTAATCTCATCCCAATTACCGACTTCTTTACTAAGTCTCTAGCTAACCCCTTCGTCAAGTGGTCAGCTAAGTTTTGTTGCGACCGAACAAACTCAATAGATATCACCCTATTCATGATTAATTCCCTAATCATACTATGTCTAATGCCCAAATATCTAGACTTTCCATTGTATATTTGACTATAAGCTTTAGCCAGTGTGGCACTACTATCACAACGGATAGAAATTGGTGATATCGGTTTAGGCCATATCAAAATCTCATATACCAAGTTCCTTAGCCATTCAGCTTCTTTACCAGCAGCAGCTAATGCTACAAACTTAGATTTCATTGTGGAACCAATTATACATGTTTGCTTCTTGGAGGCCCATGAGATGGCACCTCTCCCAAGCAAGAACACCCATCCACTTGCAGAGGATGAATCTTCAACATTATTTATCCAACTAGCATCCGAATAACCCTCTAACACCGAAGGAAATCCCATATATGACAATCCATAATTCATAGTACCCTTCAAGTACTTGAATAACCTAGTTATCGCATGTCAATGATGTCTACTAGGATTACTAGTAAATCTGCTCAACTTTCCAACCGCATAAGCAATATCCGGTCTAGTGCTAATCATAGCATACATCAAAGAGCCTATAGCTCTTGAGTATTCGAGTTGGTCCACATGTTTACCTGTATTTGGCATAAGCTTTTCTCCCGGATCCATAGCAGTACTTACTGGAGAACAACTTTCATAATTGAACTTCTTGAGTATTTTCTCAATGTAATGAGATTGCGTAATTACAATCCCCTTATTCTCTCGCTTAATCTTAATACCAAGAATAACGTCCGCTTCTCCCATATCCTTCATGGAGAACTTTGATGACAAGAAATTCTTCGTTTTATCAATTTGATTTTGGTTGGTGCCAAAGATCAACATGTCATCAACATATAGACAAATGAAAACTCCTTTACCAGATGTATCAAATTTGCTATATACACATTTGTCAGCTTGGTTTAGAATGAAACCATTAGACAAAACAACCTCATCAAACTTTTGATGCCACTGCTTCGGAGCTTGTTTCAGCCCATACAATGACTTAACTAGCTTACACACTTTATGCTCATTACCAGGCATTACAAATCCTTCAGGTCGCTTCATATACACTTCTTTTTCCAAATCACCATTCAGAAATGCTGTTTTAACATCCATTTGATGAATCACTAGATTATGAATAGCCGGCAAGGCAATCATAAATCTAATAGTAGTGATACGGGCAACTGGAGCATAGGTATCGAAATAATCAATCCCTTCTTTTTGTCTGAAGCCTTGGATAACTAATCTAGTTTTAAACTTGTCAATTGTACCATCGACTTTCATCTTCTTTTTGAAGATCCACTTGCAACCCAATGGTTTGCAGCTTGGTGGTAAATCAGATAATACCCAAGTATTATTTTCCATGATAGAACCAATATCTTCATCAATTGCTTCTTTCCAAAAAACAAAATCTCGAGATTTCACAGCTTCATCATACGTTCTTGGATCCTCCTCTATACTATAGCAATAATAGTATTGAGTCTCAATCTGATTCTTTGATCCCTAAACTAAATATAGTTGAAAATCAGATCCATAAGATCTAGATTTTCTAGCTCTTTTGCTCCTACGGGGTTCAAGTGTCTCACTTGGCACATCATTTGAATGATCATCCCTTAGAGATTCATCTGAATTAGGTATAGATATCTTTGGTCTAGGTATAGAAGAGAAATAATTCTCATCAAATATGGCATCTCTTGATTCTATAATCGTGTTAATAGAAATCGAGTCATTAGGTTCTATAACATAAAACCTATAGGCCTTGGAGTGCTCAGCATATCCAACAAAGATGCAAGCTACACCCTTTTCGCCCAAAGTTTTCCTTTTTGGGTACGGGAGTCTAACAACGGCCCTACAACCCCAAACACGTAGAAATGTTAAGTTGGGTCGTTTCTTATTGTTGAAAGTATTTGTGGGTAAATATTTTCTGTAATATATCGTATCCACAGGGATTGGTTAATATCACTGCCGTTCTATAGTTGTTTATTTTGAGTTAAGAAATTTGGTTTGGTTTGTTTTATACTAATAATAATATCAAAAGCAAATAATAAAATAAAAGCAAGTAAAGGACTTTGTGTTAACAATTAAAGAAAGATGTTGAGTCTTTAGGGTTCATCAACCTAATCCTATACAATTATCAATTAATTCACAATAGAACAATCCTTTGAATCATTATCTTCACTTATCCTCAAATAAGATTCCATGTCTGCAAATCAAATTAGATAACTTTTACCGGTATGAGATTCGATCTCTCCAAATCACAATAACGATAATAGTAATTAAGAACGATAATTATGAAAACCCAATTACAATTCCATCTCTGCAAATTGCAATTGAATCAATATAGTAACCTAGGGCAAAAGTTAAATCCTTTCTTTCGATCAAAGATTCAACAATGATGTAAATTAAAAGCAAGGTTTCTTATTGAGAATAAATTCAAACAATTATTCACAGGGATTAATCAATGGTAATGTATATTCATAGGTTAACTACTACCTTAGACTCAACAAGAGGGATTTAGCTCTCCATAGACATGAAGAACATACAAGAATCAATGGAGGAATTCATCTTCATCAATAGAATGCCTTCGATTGGTAAAGAATCCACCTTCAATTGTTGTTCTCAGCTTCAGAATCAGATAGCTCTCCTAATTTCGCTCCCACAAAAGTTTATCTAACCACTTGGAAACTAGGGCTTTAAAACAGAACTTTTGGGCTTTTAACGCCGAGGCCGCGGCGCGGCAACGGGCTGGCGCGGCGCGCCCCTCAAACAGAAGTATTTTCGCGGCGCGCCTAGGAACTCTCGCGGCGCGCCCTTTGTACTTTCCATCTTTTTCTTCAGTCTTTGAGACTTCCAGCTTTCTTTCCTCCTCATGTTCTTCTTAAGTTCTTATTCAGCTCAAAACCTGCAACAATAACACCCACAAGTGATTCGATTTGCTTTACGCACGAACTAAACTTATTCAGTTCAATTCTTAATAAAAACCTATGGATTCATCACATTTTTGCATTGGTTTAGAGAAGAAATCACTTATATTAACACATGAATTTACCATTAATTTACTCCTAACAAACTCTCCCCAACTTAGAGTTTTGTTTGTCCCTAAACAAAATTACTTACCTCCAGCAAAGTTTACCGACAATCATGCAACAAGTTTTTCAAAAAGTTTTTTTCTCAAGTGGTTCAATCTAGCAACTAAGTCAAATACTCCTCTTCTACCTGCAAACTCAGAATATACACATGAAACAAACTTTGAAAGCAAATTACCTCCAGAAGTTCACAACACTACACAATTGTAATTGAATCAGCACTAATCACTCTCATCAAGAAGTATGATGAATAAAAGAGGGGTTAAACACTCATCCAAACAATTAAATCAACAAAGATCCATATCATACGTTCACCAAATTTCTCGCATCAAGTCTTGTGGAATCTGAGAATCAGAAGGTCTTTCTATGGTTGTAATGTGGTTTAGATTCAAAGAAAAGAAGATAATCAAGGGTTATTCCTAATATAGGGAAGCATCCAATTCATAACTTATTTCTTTTTCTCTAAAACTCTACTTCCTTTACCTGTCCATCTTTTTTCATTCGTAGCTTGGTTTTTCTTTTTCACTTTTTTTTTTCAGCAACCGTTATATTCTAACGTTGTTACTTCTCTTTTTTTTTTTCAAGCTACGACTTCTTTTATCTTTCACCGATTACCATAAGTACTTACTCTTCTTTTGAATGTGACTCTCCCCAACTTGGAGATCAACCTGTATTCAGATTATATGAATGCTCCCCTACTTTCTAAAAAGGTCAAAGAGAAAACACATCACCAAATTTTATGGTTGATGGTCCAAAACCAAACTTTTTATTGAGATCAAAACTCACCAGGTATTTTCCTTGGTGCATATTATGATGCTTATCTTGACCTCAGGCTCAAAGAATGGTTAGCAACGGATCACACTCTCACAGAAGCAAATAAGTTTTTTCATTGGAATAGGCTAAAAGAACTCTCAGATTCAAACAAGTGCCTAAATCACTTTCACAGATTTCCACAAACGATGCAACAAACGGTTTAGCATGATACAAACACGTCAAAATAATTGATGGTCTCCTGCATATAGTAAACAATGGAAAGCTTTCCTCACAATGGTTAGGGCTAAGCTGATCCAATAAACAATGTACCATAAAGAACTTCTGACAGTATTTACTAACACCTTAAGTTTCATTGCACACATTAAGAGTTTGAGTTCAAAAATTCATACCTGCTTTGTTACTTATTGAAAAAGAGAGTGAAACTCAAAAATTTTGAACATTCACTTACTACCACTTTCATACATGTTGCTTCATTGTTGATACTTCGCTTGAGGTTCTTGCTTTGTTATGGGACTACTTACTCTAACTGGGAGTACATAACAGACATAAAAGCATAAAATTGAAAAAAAATGCAAAGAGTAACTCCACCCCCAAACTTAGACTAAACATTGACCTCAATGTTTCGTAACAAGCCCGAGATGGTTGACTCACAGAGGGTATTGCAATATCACTTGCCTCTTCCTAGCTTTCACCAGAAAGGTTCCCTTATTATTTCCTGAAATAAAATAGACAAAAATAAAACATTAGAAGTGTGGGTTACCTCCCACAAAGTGCTTCGTTTAACGTCGCATGGCTCGACGGTCCATTACCCCTTGTTTTATGGAGGGTATTTCCTTTTCCAACACTTGCTACTTTGTACTTCCATAACCACAAACTCATGAAGATGAAAAGCATGGATAGCTTTTCTCTTCCCTTTACCTTCCCCATTCTTCTCACTCTCCTTAGCCTTCTTAGGACTTTTGACATCATCATAATTTGGTTTCATTGGAGAAGATATTTTAGAGACTTTTTCTTGGAGGTTTTTGAGATTTTTGTTTTCTTGTGCACCTTCCGGTATACCAGTTGAATTTTTCTCATTTACCCCTGACCTGTGTTTCTTGACTCCCAGCATCTTCAAGGTTACTTCTTCATCAAATGATTTTAGCGTTAGCGTCCCCTTTTCAATGTCAAGATTACAGCGTCCTGTCGACAAAAAGGGTCTCCCAAGAAGGATCGGAGTTTCTTCATCTTCCGGAATGTCCATGATGTGGAAGTCAACAGGGAAAACAAACTTATCAACTTCTACTAGTACATCTTCCGCTACTCCATAAGATTTCTTAATAGTGTGATCGGCGAATCGTAATTGCGACTTACTTTCACTAATCTTGTCTAATTCATGCCTTTTGAAAATGGATAACGGCATTAGACTCACACTAGAGCCAGAATCGAGAAGTACCTTTTTAAATGATATATTCTTGATAGTGCATGGTATCGCCACCGCCCCAGGGTCTCTTCTCTTAATTGGGATTTTTCTTGCTGCAGCGACTATACTACATTTTTCGATTGCCATTTTTGGTTCTCCCTCTAGTGATCTTTTTTTCGCCGACACCTCCTTCATAAATTTCTTATACACAGGTATGTGCTCCAGTGCTTCAAAGAAAGGTAAATTCACTTCTAACTTTTTGAACAAGGACGTAAACTTCCGAATGTCTTTCTCTTTTGAATCCTTCTTTGTTACTCGCAAAGGGAGGGGTGGTTTAATCACCTGTTCAACATCTTTCTTATTTTTTTCTTCAACTGGTTTCATTGGTAGTATTACAACCTCTGGCTCTTTTAGGTTCTCTCTTATTTCCAGATCTACCTCCATCGCTATAGGGTCACCTATCTCCTCTTTCTCTTTTTCCGATTCTAAACCCTTTTGACTCCTTGTTGTAACAGCATTAATTTTCTCTTGGTCTTGCGTTTTTTTCACGGTTGAGTTTGGCAAGGCTCCTTGTGCCTGTAGAGTAAGTTGATGTGTTATTTGCCCCACTTGAGTTTGCAGATTTTTAATTGCAGCTTCCTGGTTCTTCTGATTTATCACTGATGTTTGAATGAACTGATTCACTGTTTCCTCTAACTTGGATTGTCCTCCTTGCTGTTGTTGCGGTGGTTGAGTGTATGGCTGGAATGCTTGTTGTTGATACCCTTGATTCGGTGGCCTTTGTTGGTACCCTTGGTTGTTGTATCTTGGTGGATAACCTTGTTGGTATGGCTGGTTCTGATATTGATTCTGCCTTTGTCCTTGGTTATTGTTCATGTAATTCACTTCTTCTTCTTGCACTGGTGGACAGAATCCTGTTTGATGATCTCCCTTGCACAATTCGCACTTAGCAACTTGATATGAATTAGATACCCAGTTCAGCTCCTTGATCTGTTGTGGTAATTTAGACATTTGTTGTGTCAAAAGTTCCACTTGTGAAGTTAGCAATTTGTTCTGAGCAAGTAGAGCATCACTGTTGTTCAACTCTAACATTCCGGGTTTCTTATCTCTTACCGTTCGATCATGATTGCCTTGACGATCATTTAGAGCCATTCGCTCTATTATCTGAGTAGCTTCTTCAGGTGTTTTGGACATGAGAGAACCACCAGCTGTGGCGTCCAAAAGTGTCTTGTTTGTAGCTGTGAGACCGTTACGGAACATATGGATTTGGTCAACGTCTGAAAAACCGTGTCCTTTACACTTTCTCAACATAGCTTTATACCTTTCCCATGCTTCATTCAAAGATTCATTACTACCTTGAGAAAATACTGCTATTGCTGTTTTTGCTTCGAAGAATCGGTTTTGAGAGTAAAACCTTTCCAGAAATTTTTCTTCCAATGTGTTCCAATTTGTCATCACTACCTCGGGTTGATCCAGATACCAATCCTTTGCCTTAGATAGCAAAGAGTGTGGGAACAACCTCTTAAATAATGCTTTCTCATCAGCTTGAGCGACACCCGTAGTACCCGCTAACTCATAGAATCGAGTAAGATGCGTGTATGGGTCTTCATGGTCCAATCCGGCGAAAGGACTTGCACAAATCAATTGTATGATACCGGTCTTCAGTTCTGTCGGTCGCCCGTTGGCGGCAGTTCTCGCGAACTGAGGATTGAGTCTTGGACTATTAGCACATGGACCATTAGCAGCCATGTTGCCAACAGTAGGTTGTATAAAAACTTCCGGTTCTTCCTCCGTGAATAGTTCGTGAAAGAAGAATCCTTCTTGCGACTCGTCAATGGTTTCAAGTTGTTGTGACGATGTCGCGGTTGCGTTGTCTCTTGCTTTTGCTATGTTCGCTCTTTTTCGTGCTTTGCTATTTAACCTCCTAGCGGTCCTTTCGATCTCGGGATCAAAAAGAAGTTGATCGCTAGAAACTTTGCTGCGCATACACAATCTTCTGCAAAACTAGCAAACACGTGAAACAACCAAATAGAGAAAATAAAAATTAAAACTCAAAATAAGAACTATTGCAATGCATGCAATATTGACACCAATCCCCGGCAACGGCGCCAATTTGTTGAAATTATTTGTGGGTAAATATTTTCTGTAATATATCGTATCCACAGGGATTGGTTAATATAACTGCCGTTCTATAGTTGTTTATTTTGAGTTAAGAAATTTGGTTTGGTTTGTTTTATACTAATAATAATATCAAAAGCAAATAATAAAATAAAAGCAAGTAAAGGACTTTGTGTTAACAATTAAAGAAAGATGTTGAGTCTTTAGGGTTCATCAACCTAATCCTATACAATTATCAATTAATTCACAATAGAACAATCCTTTGAATCATTATCTTCACTTATCCTCAAATAAGATTCCATGTCTGCAAATCAAATTAGATAACTTTTACCGGTATGAGATTCGATCTCTCCAAATCACAATAACGATAATAGTAATTAAGAACGATAATTATGAAAACCCAATTACAATTCCATCTCTGCAAATTGCAATTGAATCAATATAGTAACCTAGGGCAAAAGTTAAATCCTTTCTTTCGATCAAAGATTCAACAATGATGTAAATTAAAAGCAAGGTTTCTTATTGAGAATAAATTCAAACAATTATTCACAGGGATTAATCAATGGTAATGTATATTCATAGGTTAACTACTACCTTAGACTCAACAAGAGGGATTTAGCTCTCCATAGACATGAAGAACATACAAGAATCAATGGAGGAATTCATCTTCATCAATAGAATGCCTTCGATTGGTAAAGAATCCACCTTCAGTTGTTGTTCTCAGCTTCAGAATCAGATAGCTCTCCTAATTTCGCTCCCACAAAAGTTTATCTAACCACTTGGAAACTAGGGCTTTAAAACAGAACTTTTGGGCTTTTAACGCCGAGGCCGCGGCGCGGCAACAGGCTGGCGCGGCGCGCCCCTCAAACAGAAGTATTTTCGCGGCGCGCCTAGGAACTCTCGCGGCGCGCCCTTTGTACTTTCCATCTTTTTCTTCAGTCTTTGAGACTTCCAGCTTTCTTTCCTCCTCATGTTCTTCTTAAGTTCTTATTCAGCTCAAAACCTGCAACAATAACACCCACAAGTGATTCGATTTGCTTTACGCACGAACTAAACTTATTCAGTTCAATTCTGAATAAAAACCTATGGATTCATCACATTTTTGCATTGGTTTAGAGAAGAAATCACTTATATTAACACATGAATTTACCATTAATTTACTCCTAACACTTATACCAAAGCTCATATGGGGTAGTCTTGTTCCTTTTATTAGGAACCCTATTTAACAAATAACAAGTTGTTAACATAGCTTCTCCCCAAAACCCTTCACTCAAACCAGAGTAAGATAACATGGCATTTACCATTTCTTTAAGAACTCTATTTTTCCTTTCAGCCACACTATTTTGTTGAGGTGTATAAGGTGTCGTAGTCTTATGAATGATTCCTACGGATTGGAAAAATACAGGATCATAATATTCACCACCTCTATCGGTACGTAATGTTTTAATCATCACATTCCGTTGCACTTCAACTTCAATTTTATAAATTTTGAATTTATCTAAGGCTTCGTCCTTAGCGTGCAACAAATAAACATAGCAGAATCTAGATGCATCATCTATGAAAGTGACAAAATATTTTTTATTCCCTAATGATGGAGTAGCATGCAAATCACATAAATCACTATGTATTAACTCAAGAATGACAGATCTCTTTGTTATACTTTTAAAAGGTTGCCTAGTGATCTTTGTTAACATGCAAGTTTTACACTTTTTGTTATTTTCATCAAAAACAGGAATTAAATCGTCTTTAGACATTTCATGCATTCTTTTATAATGTACATGTCCTAGACGAGCATGCCATAACGAAAAATTGATAACATTCGAAGAGGACATAAATACAGAACCAGAATCATTAGGAACTCCATTCAAATTCATCATAAACATACCATTATTATAATATCCAAATCCTACAAACACACCAGACTTCGATAAAACATATTTATCGGATTCACACACTTGCTTGTATCCAAGCTTATTTAATACAGGACCAGAAATTAGATTCTTACGTAATGTAGGAACATACAAAGCATTAAACGAAGTAATAGTTTTTCCAGAACTGAATTCTAGCACCACGTTTCCTTTGCCTTCAACAGGAGCGAAGTGATCATCTCCCATGTAGAGGACAGAACATCTTCCACTGGGACAAAAGTATTGAACCAGAAACGATCCTTGCAAACATGTGTTGTGGCGCCAGAATCAATCCATCATGCGATAGCATCATCCTGCACATAAAATGCTTCAGAATTTAGTGAAACCGAATGTTTAATCAAACTATTCAAATCACGAATTGATTTCTAACCTTGGTTTTCGGATTGGTCCTTAGACCCCTTTCCTGAACCACTTGCTTTCGCGTTGTCGTGCTTTTTACCGAAACGACAATCCTTCTTGAAGTGACCTATTTTACCACACTTCCAGCATTCTAGTTTCGGTTTCTTGTTAACACCGAAACTGCCCTTTTTGTTATTGAAAGCACGCTTCTTTCCTTTGTTTTTGTTGTTATCGTTCTTACCACCCTCTTCGATCATATTAACCGAGGGTCCAACAATTTCTTTGCCTTTTCATTTGTTGTCCTCATGCGCTCTTAGAGATTCTTCTATGCGCAAGTGACTTCCAAGTTGGATCAAAGACAGTTCGTCTTTTCCATGTTTCAGATTGTGTTTGAAATCCTTCCATGAAGGAGGCAACTTGTCTATGATGCTTGAGACAAATATTGTTTCATCCATCTTCAATCTGTGTTGTGTGAACTGTCCAAGGATTCGGAGGAGTTCATTGAATTGTTCCATGACAGACCTTGATTCAACCATTTTGTAATTGTTGAAATCGATTACCAGGAACTTTTTACTGGATGAGTCATCTGCCATGTACTTGGCTTCGAGACAATCCCACAATTCCTTTTTAGATTCCACGTTTTGGTAAATATCAAATAAGGGATCAGACATACCGTTAAGAATGTGCCCTCTACATATGTAGTCGTCGTTCTCCCACTTTGATCGGCGTCTCAGATTTTCAACTGTGTCATCCTCCACAAGTTCTAAAATCGGTGTAGATAGGACGTACACCACCTTCAACGTTGTCAACATGAAACGCATCTTCTTCTGCCAACGCCTGAAGTCTTGTCCTTGAAACTTGTCCAATTTTCCGAAATTTTTAGTCATCTCCTTGACGGTGCTTCCTCCAGCCATGATTATCAGAAAGATTACTTTGTTCATTTGTTAGAAAATAGGTATAATCCTAGATAACTTCGAATAATCGTGTTCGTACACTTTCCGACCAAAGTATTTCGACCCTATTCTTGCCTGGGTTCACGAAATCTTTGTGGGGATAATTCTCGAAGAGCAATCTGTTTCAGACAAAAGAGAACAAATCAGGAATGTAGAGAGAAAGTATTATTTTCCGTGTACCAAAATCGAGGCCAAATGACTCCTTAAATAGGATATCAATAACAGAAACCGAAAAGGCAAAACTGTTCAGAAAACGGTCATGTCGGTTGGACCCCGACGGGGCGCTGCCCTGCACCCCGCCAGGGGCTCTGCCCCTTGGACCCCGACGGGGCGCTGCCCCGCACCCCGCCAAGGGCTCCGCCCCTTGAAACCCCGTTTCTATTATTCGTATTCAATTGCATGTTTGGCTCTACGAGCGTGCACTCCGCACTACCCTAACTCGTTTCAAGCTTAACGCATAATTGCATCGGCCTATAGTAAATCACATTACTACCAAAATACATTGATGATACTAAAATTACCAACAAGTTTAACATTGAATAAAATAATAAATTTTAATTTAGTATTTGAGGCTCTGAACTTATAGATTTGTTTGTACGGTTGTATGGTTGTAGACGTGTGAGGCATGGTCAGTGATTTTGAACTTTTGAAACGCTTTCAATTTGACTCGTGTAAAATATTTTAAGGAAGATAGAGGTTTAGGGAGCACATCTATTCATTGGTTTTGGAACATGGAATAGAAAGAAACGGTTGAATATGTCATTAAACCTTTGTTGATGAAGAGAAAGAAAACATAATTTAGAAATTGCATAAATTAGAAAATCGAAAATTCTTGAAAGTATGTTAAAAAATCGAAAAGTAGAAAACAGGGAAAAATCAGGTTAGGAGGTGCCAGAGCCGCAACCACGTCGGACAACAGAAGGCAGCGGCGACCGAAATTGGCACGGCGACAAAAAAAGGCAGGAACTGCGGCAGCGCCGGCTGGAGTGCGGTGGTGACCCGCATGGCTGTGGTCCGGCGAGTCCCTTCGGTGCCGGCGGTCATCTCGTCTGTAAGGACGATCGTGAGTCAGTTCGTCTAATTTCGGGATTTTCAATAATTTTGGCCACTTTCTCGATCTATGTATTTTGGACTTTTTCGGTTCGGTCCATGGATCCGTTTGTTAATGGATTTTAGCTATTATAAATATGAATCTCTTTGGTGTGTTTTACAGTGTGACAATCTTAGAGTTTATAGCAAAGGGTTTAAGGTCTTCTCAAGGGAAAACTTAGAAAGGAAATGATTTTGGGAAACCTTTGGAGTTATCCCAAAAGATTGGGAAACACTTGTTTACATCTTAGATTTGTGTTCTTACATTATTGAGAGTTGAATAGGTGGGAAACACGAAAATAGGGTTTGTTCTTGTGCGCCTTTAGAGTTTGGTCTTAGGAAATCTGAAGGCGAAAGTTATTTTCTTGTAACTCATTTGTAATATCTTATAACAACGTTTCTGACTATAGTAAATTAGAGAGTTGCTCTCTCCCCTAGATGTATATCGTTTGATTGAACTCGGTAAACACAACTTTCGTCTTTTCTCGCCTTATTTTCTTCTAATTTATTTTTTTGTTATTGATTGTTATTGTTAAAGTTTATTTATTTTGGTTGCTATTGTTCTTTATCCTCACATATCAAAGTGTTGATTTAAATTGAACCTTGTCATTATCACAACAGTCACAAAGCACTAGAAGAGGTTGCACTTAAACACAAAATACTAGAAGGAGGGTTTGAATTCATAGAAATCCACTTGATACATGTGTTTGTCTTCTATATTCAGCCTCAATGATGGATTGAGCTACCTGGTATAGGAACGCTGGCTACGCGTATAGAATAAGAAGTCGCGCTTCAGAAAGGTTGGGCCAGAATTGTGTAGGTTTTGTGTAAGATATCATAATGACTATTATTATACCTTTTTGGATAGGTCATCGACTCACGAGTCCCACACACTATTTTGCCTTGACATATGGACCTTTTAACCCATCCGAGTTTGATTGGGGGCCGAATACAACATTTTAATATTTTTGTAATTTTCAATTTTATTTCTGTTTTGGGTTAAAATCTCATTAGGATTTCTTTTTCTATTTATTTTTGTTTTGGATTAAAAGACTATTAGGGTTTCTTTTTATCTAGTTAAACACCTTTTGGTGTATCTGTCATGGTTATCTTTGATCATAATACAATTCAAGTATTTTCTATTTTGGTGGATTCCAAAACACTATCTAATGGGTTTGTTGCGTGAAAAATTGTGTTTTCATTCTAGACTTAGTGCTTGTTAATCCGTAGTACTTCCGACTACGTCATGCGGTACAATAGCAGGTTTTCTCCTCTTTCTTTTTTTAGCTTGATCAACCATGGGAGATCAACCATTGACCAGAGCATGCCTTGAGAGAATTATCACGATTTATACCACGCCCTAATTTCTTTGACTGAACAGTTGGAAATTTTAACAACTCATATGAACAACACCACCAGCAACAACAACAACAAAAACTTGCAAAGAGATAGGAGAAGGGAACCGATTAGGGTTTCCCGAAGTGGAAACAATTATGCTGTTATTGCGGAAAATTTAAGTTCTGAAGAAGAAGAACCCAACGAGGAAGAGATAGTTGATGAAGGGAACCGATTAGGGTTTCCCAAAGTGGAAACAACTATGCTGTTATTGCGGAAAATTTAAGTTCTGAAGAAGAAGAAGAAGAACCCAACGAGGAAGAGATAGTTGATGAAAGGAATCGACATAACCATGGCTATCGAGTGAAGGTTAATATTTCATTATTCTACAGAACGAGGGGAATGAAGGAGTTTCTAGATTGACAGGTCAACATTGACAGATTATTCGACGTCATGAGTGTCCATAAGAATAAGTTAAAATGGTGGTGATCAAGCTGAAGAGTACTGCTGGTGTCTGGTGGAATAAGCTTGTTGGTAAGAGGAAGAGGCAAAGAAAAGGGCCAGTCAGATCTTGGCGAAGAATGAAACAATTGATGTTAGAGCGATTTTTACTAGAGGAATATGAATAGTTGAAAGTAGTGTGACCAATCTTAGAGCACACTTGGCACTGAACATTATAATTGTGACATCATCATCCACAATTTCTACGTCCACCATTACAGCCACAATATCTAAAAGAGTAATAATGTGGTTCAGTTGATTGCAAAAGGAGGTAGGTTCTCGGATGAGGAATGTGAAGTTTTTACACTAGTGGATTTTGAGTGAATATGTGTGAAATTAAGAGATGTAGTCTCAGTTAGTGTGTCTTTCTTGTATTTCTCAGCACACAATTCAAGTGCAAGGAGTAAAACCTCAACCTTATCAAGATCATGAACATCGAACCTAATTCCAATTTGAGAAATTATGTAGCAGCGCTTTATAGAAGCGTTTTCTAAAGTTATCTTTAGATAGCGGTTTTCCTAATAACATTTTCCATGTCTTTTAGCGAATTTTTTTTACAGCTTATAGAAGCGATTTTTGATAAAGCGATGTCTTTTTAATGCTGCCAAAAGCGAATTTTGGTGTAGTGGTACTTGCACATAATCTGAAGGAAATCCTTCTAAAATCGTATCAATTTGATGATTCATAGGAATGAGATTTCCAATTGATGTCAAAGCTCTCACATTTTGCAAATTCTAAGGAGATACTCTTTTACCTTTCAAGCTAATTCGCAGGAAGTTGAACATGAAGATGATGTACTTTCACATGTGTCTATTTCTAAAAATAGATGAACAAGTTGTCCCATAGTTCATTAGCATTATAGAAACCAAGAACACGATAAAATGTTCTGCTTGATAACATGAAATGTAATCACGATTTGAGCATCTAATCACGAGATCTTCATGAGAGATACACATAGTTCATCAATTTATTATTTTGATTTGCATCATTTAATTTAGTAATTTCTCATGAATTCATGGACATACAATCAACTCTTTGAGACTTTGTGTGCTTATACAATCCTTAACTTGTTGATGCTATAGATGAAAATCATCTTTGGTGTGTTTCTCTAAGATTTTCATAAAGAATTGAAGCGAGGAACGAGATTCAATGACAGGGTGAGAAGTCAGTTGTTGCAACACTAAACCAACACTCTGTGATAGATGTGTTGGTGACAAATATGGAGTTAGATTTGCCATGGATCAAACTAGCTTATTTGATACCATATTAAATTCGATAAAATGATAGTATAGACTTTGAATTACAAGTTTGTTAAATTTCTTCATTACTTTCAAAATGATTAGAGACGTGTACTTATCATGCTTAATCAAAAACTTATTATAATAAGTTGAATCTACCTAGGGGTGGCAAAACAGGTCGTCGTCCGCCGGGCCGGTCCGCGCATACGCCAAAAAATGGCGGGTTGGGTTAGGACTTTAGGTCCGCCGCCCGCCATACCCGCCCCGCTAAAGCCAACTGCTCGCTAAAGCCCGCCCCTCCTCCAAAATTTACTCTTTTTTTAGTTTTTTTTTTAGTAAGCAAGAGATACTATATTAAAGAAAAAGGAGAACAAAGGATTCTCCAAACCTATACAAGCGGAAACCGGAAGAAGCCCGACCAAAAGGAAAATTACAAACCAACTACTACAACGAGAGGAAAAACAAAGGATCCGTTACAAACTCGTAATAGGAGAAATTTGGATGTGTAATTTTACCACAAAACATCCACTTCCAAGCTAAAGATTTAATATTTCAAACAATATCGTTAACACTCCACCTATCATTCCGAAAGCGCACGCCGTTTCTAAGGATCCAAAGAGTCCAAACACAAGCAAGCCAAATCATTCCCTCCTTCCCTTTTGTCACTTTCTTCAAACGGAAAAAGTTATACCACTCCAAAAAATTAGCTTTACAATCTTCCTCTTCCTTCTCCTTTTTTCCCACCCAAACGGCAACTTCCAACCACACTTTCTTGACCACCCCACAAGAAAAAAAGAAATGCCTTTTGTTCTCCACACAATTATCACAAAGAATACAATTTAAACTATCCGCGGGAATAGTCATGCCCCGTCTCACCAAGAGATCTAAAGTAGGAAATCTATTTCGGAATAGTCTCCAACCAAACGCCTTCACTTTAAAAGGAATCTCCGATTTCCATAGAATCCCAAACGCCTCATGATTTTTTTCAAAAGGCCCATGAGGAGTCCGAAGCCACCTTAAAAAATCATAGCATGAAGCCACCGAGAACATCGAGCCCGTGTCCGCCTTTCCCATCCACACCAGGGCATCCCTACCTTCCTTCAATCCCCCAAATTCCTCCAACCGGCTCTTAAGAGCACCGTACATTCTATCGGCCCCCTCATCCCCCAACACCCCTTCTTTCACACCTAAATACCCCCACTTCCATAAACCCTCTTCCCAACCTCCCATGGCCGCGACCGAAACCTTTCTCAAACACGACTTATCAAAGATAACCGAAAAAACCTCTCTAAGGGGTCTCTCTTCCAACCATGAGGATTCCCAAAACGGAGTGGAAAAACCGTTAAGCACTTTAAATCTACACTTATCAACAATGGGATCATTAAAGGAAAAAGAATTAACTTTAAGTAAATCCTTCCACCAAAAGGAACAATTGGAGGAAACTTTACTCCCTCTTCCCTCATCACAAACAATGGAGGTTAAGTCGCCGTACCTAGATTTCAAGACCTTGTACCATAAAGAATTACTTCCTTCTAGAATTCTCCATCTCCATTTGCAAAGGAGAGCAAAATTGAACAAGTTGATATTTTTCACTCCTAACCCTCCATCCTCAAAAGGCAAAATAACATCACTCCACTTTACCCAATGAATTTTCCTCTTTTCCTCCACTCCCCCCCAAAGAAATTTGTTTTGGATACTAGTAAACTTCTTCACCACTCTAGACGAAACCTTGTAGAAAGACATGGTGAAGATAGCTAAGGAGCTAAGCACGGACTTCAAAAGAGTAATTCTTCCCCCTAAATTCAAGAAACGTTTAGTCCAACCTTCCAATCGATTCTTCATTTTGGCCACGATAGGATTCCAAGTAGATTCCTTCCTCGGATTGCAACCAATCGGACTACCAAGAAAATGAAAGTTAGACTCTTCTAATTTGCAAGAAAGAAAGTGCGACGCGGCCTCCAAAAAATGAACATTAGTATTAATCCCAATCAATTTGCTTTTATGGAAATTAATGCCTAGCCCCGAAACAATTTCGAAGGCCCTAAGCACCGCTTTCAAAGCATGGACATGTTTCCAACTCCCTTCCCCCATGATCAAAGTGTCATCCGCAAATTGAAGAATGTCCACACTACAAGAATCACTAAGAGTAAAATTTTGAAGTTCTCCAATTTGGATAGATTGCTTCACAAGACCCGTCAATCCTTTGTTAGAACAAGATTTGTTCTGATCAATTATCTTAGTTTTGATGATAACAATAATATGAATTTTGCTTAAGATAATATGGTACTCTAATCCAATGCAATTTCCTTTTCAGGAAATATATAAAGAGTATGCATAATTCAACGCTCAGAAGCTTTGTCTCAAAGGGTTCAGCATGCAACATCAGAACATGGTCTGGCAAGACATCAGAAGATGGTCGAAGCAGAATCAGAACATGGGTCTATGGAAGCATCAGAAGAACAAGAGAACAGAAGCACTGAAGTTCTGATGGTATCACGCTCAGAAGCACTTCAAGGTCAGAAGATCAGAAGATGCTATGCACCAAGCTGTTTGACTCTGATGATATTCAAACGTTGTATTCACAAACATCAGATCAGAAGGAAGTACAAGTGGCAAGCTACGCTGACTGACAAAAGGAACGTTAAAAAGCTACTAAAGGCTACGTCAGTAGACACAGCGTGAACAAGGCTCGAGGTAGTTGACAAAAGCGTATAACATTAAATGCGATGCTGTACGGAACACGCAAAGCATTAAATGCACTCAACGGTCATCTTCTCCAACGCCTATAAATATGAAGTTCTGACGAAAAGCAAGGTTAACGATTCTGCACCAAAACAACTCATATTAAACTTGCTGAAACGCTGTTCAAATTAAAAGCTCAGAATCTTCATCTTCATCAAAGCTCACTACATTGCTGTTGTAATATATTAGTGAGATTAAGCTTAAACGTTAAGAGAAATATCACAGTTTGTGATTATCGCTTTTAAGAAGCATTTGTAATACTCTTAGAATTGATTACATTAAGTTGTAAGGAACTAGAGTGATCGTGTGGATCAGAATACTCTAGGAAGTCTTAGAAGTTATCTAAGCAGGTTGTAACTAGAGTGATCGTGTGGATCAGTATACTCTAGAAAAGTCTTAGAGGGTATCTAAGCAGTTGTTCCTGGAGTGATCAGTGTGTGATCAGAAGACTCTGGAAGACTTAGTTGCTGACTAAGTGGAGAACCATTGTAATCCGTGCGATTAGTGGATTAAATCCTCAGTTGAGGTAAATCATCTCTGCGGGGGTGGACTGGAGTAGTTTAGTTAACAACGAACCAGGATAAAAATATCTGTGCAATTTATTTTTATCTGTCAAGTTTTTAAAGCTACACTTATTCAAACCCCCCATTTCTAAGTGTTTTTCTATCCTTCAATTGGCATCAGAGCCTAGTCCTAAGGTGCAAGCACTTAACCGTGTTTAGAAAAGATTCAGGAAGAGAAAAACGCTTCAGTAAAAGATGGTTGATGAAAGTGAAAAGTCTACACCTGCATCTACATCTGGCTCTGCTGAGCAATACAACGGTAACAATGGTTATACTAGACCGCCGGTATTTGATGGTGAAAACTTTGAATACTGGAAAGATAAACTGGAAAGTTACTTTCTTGGTCTAGATGGTGATCTATGGGATCTTCTGATGGATGGTTACAAACATCCAGTAAATGCCAGAGGCGTAAAGCTGACAAGGCAAGAAATGAATGATGATCAGAAGAAGCTTTTCAGGAATCATCATAAATGCAGAACTGTTTTGCTGAATGCTATCTCTCATGCTGAGTATGAGAAGATATCTAACAGGGAAACAGCCTATGACATATATGAGTCCTTGAAAATGACTCATGAAGGAAATGCTCAAGTCAAGGAGACTAAAGCTCTAGCTTTAATCCAGAAGTATGAAGCCTTCAAGATGGAGGATGATGAAGACATTGAAAAGATGTTTTCAAGATTTCAAACTCTTACTGCTGGATTGAGAGTTCTTGACAAGGGATACACCAAGGCTGATCACGTAAAGAAGATCATCAGAAGCTTACCCAGAAGATAGGGTCCTATGGTGACTGCATTCAAGATTGCAAAGAATCTGAATGAAGTTTCTCTGGAAGAGCTTATCAGTGCCTTGAGAAGTCATGAAATAGAGCTGGACGCAAATGAGCCTCAAAAGAAAGGTAAGACTATTGCATTAAAATCCAATATCAAGAAATGCACTAACGCTTTTCAGGCTAGAGAAGAAGATCCTGAAGAATCAGAATCTGAAGAAGAAGATGAACTGTCCCTGATCTCCAGAAGGCTAAATCAACTCTGGAAGACCAAGCAAAGGAAGTTCAGAGGCTTCAGAAGCTCAAAGAAATTTGAACGTGGAGAATCTTCTGATGACAGAAGATTTGACAAGAAGAAGGTCATGTGCTATGAATGCAATGAGCCTGGACACTTCAAGAATGAATGTCCAAATCTTCAGAAGGAAAATCCCAAGAAGAAGTTTCATAAGAAGAAAGGTCTTATGGTAACCTGGGATGAGTCAGAAGATGATTCAGACTCTGAAGATGAGCAGGCCAACTGTGCGCTGATGGCGATAGAAGATGACGGATCAGAATCTACATCAGAATCAGATTCTGAAGAGGTATTTTCTGAACTTACTAGAGATGAGTTAGTTTCCGGTCTAACTGAACTTCTGGAACTCAAGTCTCAGATTAGTCTCAAATACAAAAAGCTGAAAAAGCTATTTGAATTTGAAACAAAGAAGCTTGAGTTGGAGAATTCTGAATTAAAAGAAAAACTTTTAAAATTATCCAATAATGTTGGATCTCCTTCTGATTCAGAAAAATCCACTCCTAGTCTAAACCATATTCTGAAAGAATATGATTTAAGTTTCAGGAAGTTCTTATCTAGAAGTATTGGCAGAAGTCAGCTAGCTTCTATGATATATGCTGTGTCTGGAAACAAAAGAGTCGGCATTGGTTTTGAGGGTGAAACCCCATACAAACTTGAACCCGTTGATGAAATGAAATTCACATACAAGCCATTGTATGATCAGTTCAAGTATGGCCACTCCCATGATATTAGGCACACTTCACATGCTCAAAGTTTTCACATAACACACACCAAGAGGCATGTGACACAACCTAGGAAATATCATGAAACTCACATTAAAAATTATCATGTTGTTCCTTCTATTGCTTACAATGTTAAACCCAAGTTCAATCAGAACTTGAGAAAATCTAACAAGAAAGGACCCAAGAAAATGTGGGTACCTAAGGATAAGATTATTCCTATTGCAGATATCCTTGACTGCAAAAAGGACAAAGCACAACATGTCATGGTACCTGGACTCTGGATGCTCACGACACATGACAGGAAGAAGGTCTATGTTCCAAGACCTGGTGCTTAAGTCTGGAGGAGAAGTCAAGTTTGGAGGAGATCAGAAGGGCAAGATAATTGGCTCTGGATCTATAAAGTCTGGTAACTCTCCTTCCATTTCTAATGTACTTCTTGTAGAAGGATTAACACATAACCTCTTATCTATCAGTCAATTGAGTGACAATGGTTATGATATAATCTTTAATCAAGAGTCTTGCAAGGCTGTAAATCAGAAGGATGGCTCAATCCTATTTACAGGCAAGAGGAAGAACAACATTTATAAGACAGATCTGCAAGATCTTATGAGTCAGAAGGTGACTTGTCTTATGTCTGTTTCTGAAGAGCAGTGGGTCTGGCACAGAAGATTAGGTCATGCTAGTTTGAGAAAGATTTCTCAGATTAACAAACTGAATCTGGTCAGAGGACTCCCTAATCTGAAATTCAAATCGGATGCTCTTTGTGAAGCATGTCAGAAGGGCAAGTTCTCCAAACCTGCATTCAAGTCCAAGAATGTTGTTTCTACCTCAAGGCCATTAGAACTCTTGCACATTGATCTGTTTGGCCCAGTCAAAACAGCATCTGTCAGAGGGAAGAAATATGGATTAGTCATCGTAGATGATTATAGCCGCTGGACATGGGTAAAATTCTTGAAACACAAGGATGAGACTCATTCAGTGTTCTTTGATTTCTGCATTCAGATTCAATCTGAAAAAGAGTGTAAAATCATAAAGGTTAGAAGTGATCATGGTGGTGAATTTGAGAACAGATCCTTTGAAGAATTCTTCAAAGAAAATGGTATTGCCCATGATTTCTCTTGTCCTAGAACTCCACAGCAAAATGGGGTTGTAGAACGAAAGAATAGGACTCTGCAAGAAATGGCCAGAACCATGATCAATGAAACCAATATGGCTAAGCATTTCTGGGCAGAAGCAATAAACACTGCATGCTATATTCAGAATAGAATCTCTATCAGACCTATTCTAAATAAGACTCCTTATGAATTGTGGAAGAATAGAAAGCCCAACATTTCATATTTCCATCCTTTTGGATGTGTATGCTTTATTCTGAACACTAAAGATCATCTTGGTAAGTTTGATTCCAAAGCACAAAAATGTTTCCTTCTTGGATATTCTGAACGCTCAAAAGGCTACAGAGTATACAATACTGAAACATTGATTGTAGAAGAATCAATCAATATCAGGTTTGATGATAAGCTTGGTTCTGAAAAACCAAAGCAGTTTGATAATTTTGCAGATTGGGATATTGATATATCAGAAGTTGTTGAGCCAAGAAGCAACGCATCAGAAGCAGAGCTTCTCAGAAGCAAAGAATCTGAAGATCAAGTATCAGCTTCTCTGGAGAATCTAAGCATTCCTGAAGAACCATCTGTCAGAAGATCATCCAGACTCATCTCTGGTCATTCAGAAGATGTCATTCTTGGAAAGAAGGATGATCCAATCAGAACAAGAGCATTCCTTAAGAACAATGCAGATTGTCAATTAGGTCTTGTATCTTTGATCGAGCCAACTTCTGTTGATCATGCTCTAGAAGATCCAGACTGGATAATTGCTATGCAAGAAGAACTAAATCAGTTTACAAGGAATGATGTTTGGGATCTTGTTCCTAGACCTGATGGATTCAATATAATCGGCACAAAATGGGTCTTCAGAAACAAGCTCAGTGAGAAAGGTGAAGTGGTAAGGAACAAAGCCAGACTGGTGGCTCAGGGTTATAGTCAGCAAGAAGGGATTGACTATACAGAAACCTTTGCACCAGTGGCCAGGTTAGAATCTATTCGTCTATTAATTTCATTTGCCACTCAACATAACATCACTCTCTATCAAATGGATGTTAAGAGTGCCTTCTTAAATGGTTATATAGATGAAGAAGTTTATGTCCATCAACCTCCTGGTTTTGAAGACTCTATGTCTCCTAATCATGTTTTTAAACTTAAGAAATCATTGTATGGATTGAAACAGGCTCCCAGAGCTTGGTATGAACGCTTAAGTTCTTTCCTTCTGGATAATGGTTTCACTAGAGGAAAAGTGGACACTACTCTCTTTTGTAAAACCTTTAAAAGGGATATTTTAATTTGTCAAATATATGTAGATGATATTATTTTTGGAACATCTAATGCTACACTTGGAAAGGAGTTTGCTGAGTCTATGCAGGCTGAGTTTGAAATGAGCATGATGGGAGAACTCAAGTATTTCCTTGGAATACAAATAAATCAAACATCAGAAGGAACGTATGTTCACCAAACCAAGTATGTAAAGGAACTTCTGAAGAAGTTTAATCTTCTAGACTGCAAAGAAGCCAAAACTCCTATGCATCCAACATGCATCCTAGGTAAGGATGAGGTAAGTAAGAAGGTAGATCAGAAGTTATACAGAGGTATGACTGGATCTCTTCTATATTTGACTGCTTCTAGACCTGATATTCTATTCAGTGTTTGTTTGTGTGCTAGATTCCAATCAGATCCTAGAGAATCTCATTTAACTGTTGTTAAGAGAATTCTAAGGTATCTGAAAGGTACTACTAATGTTGGCTTAGTTTACAGAAAATCTAAAGAATACAACTTAGTAGGATTCTGCGATGCTGACTATGCTGGAGACAGAATTGAAAGAAAAAGTACTTCAGGAAGTTGCCAATTTCTTGGAAGTCATTTGATCTCTTGGTATAGCAAGAAGCAAGCAACTATTGCTCTATCAACAACAGAAGCAGAATATGTCGCTGCTGCTGGTTGCAGTACACAGATGCTCTGGATGAAGAGTCAGTTAGAAGATTATCAGATATATGAGAGTAACATTCCTATATTCTGTGATAATACTTCTGCTATATGTTTATCTAAGAATCCTATTCTTCATTCAAAGGCTAAACATATTGAGATTAAACATCATTTCATAAGGGACTATGTTCAGAAGGGTGTTATATCTTTAAACTTTGTGGATACAGACCATCAATGGGCTGATATCTTTACAAAACCCCTGGCTGAAGATAGGTTTAAGTTCATTCTGAAGAACATCAGTATGGATTTATGCCCAGAATGAGAAGATGAGAAGTTCTTACGTATGAGTATCTTCTGAAATGAATGTGGATTTATTTTTTAATCAGAAGTTCTGATTGAAATCTTTTAGAAATTATGATTCTGTTATTACTAACGTTTCATTGTCTAAGTTGATTCAGAACCTCTTTTAAAGCAAAACAGCTGTAACGTTTTATCTCGGGATGGTAAACCTGTCGTTACTATTCATGGATAAGCGCGTGCAGTTGAAGGGACGCCGACCATAGGTAACTGCGCTAGTCACTTCATTTGTCTTTATTATCTCTCCTCATGTCACGTAACATTAAATGCTATTCATCATTCGTTTCATTTTATTTTTTTTTTAAATACTCTTCAAACGCTTCTCCTTCCCTCATATATGTTCTCTTTTTTACACTCTATCTGTGTTCTCTTTCCCTATCTCTTTGCATTCCTCATCAAGTTTTTTCTCTCTCTCTCTCTCTCTTCCGTTTTCGTCTCTTGCTCAAACAAGTTTTTTCCTTCTTTTAAAAATCCTAGCTCAAACCTAGCGTTCACCCTAAGCCTGTTGAAGATCTATGACTCAAAGGCGACAGATCTCTGCATATCTCGGGATGGCTCTCCTAATACCTCTCAAGTCAGACCTCTTCTTTGATGTTGTTATCAACTTTCACCCAAAGACAGAAGACTTTCTTGAGTTATGGGAGGAGGTTAAGAATGATATTCTTAACTTCTATGTTAAGGGAAAGCCCCGTTTGCAACATTAGCTCTCTGTCTGTGAACTGTCCCTCTCTTCCTCTTTGGTCACTTGGATCTCTCCTACAGTGGAGGTTCTAGTCTGGAAGACAAGAGTCCACAGGGATTCTTGATGGGTTGACACAGAGTGTGTCCTGCTAGGGTGCTGTTTTTAATTTTTGTAGTCATTTCCTCTTGGGATGACTTTTTATGTATTTGCTAGGAATGTTTCTCATCTTGTTAAACATAGGAACCTTTTGTAATATCTTTTGATTATCAATGAAAAGTTTCCTTGTTTTACATTCCAGTGATTTTATTTGTCGTTTTATTCATCTGAATCTTTTGAAATATTCTTTTTGATGTTATGACAAAAAGGGGGAGAAGATAAATGATAAATGATTTGATTAATCTATCAGTTGCTGGGTAAAGCTCCCACACATTCACTAACAAGAACTGCAAGTTCTATATGGTTTAAGTGTTTTGCAGGTATAAAGAAGTGAAGAGAATCTTCAAAGCAAACACAAGAAGCAAAACCATGGAAACTGAAGCAAGCTGAGAGCTATCAAGCTTCAGAGATCAGAAGCAAGAAAGAAGAATGAATCAGAAGCACTGATAATAGAATTTGATCCATATTTGTCTATTTGATCTGACAAAATTCTATTTGCTCTGATACATATAATGTGTTCGAATATATATTTTATGTTCTAACTCGTTCATGCTGACTTTTGTCGTTTAGTTTTTGTTCTGTAACATTTCAGGATGTAGAGATGCTCTGATGATGCTCTGGTACATTCAACAATGTTCTGATACAAATCTAGCATGAAGTGATGTTGGTAGAAATTCAAAGCTCTGAAGCTATCCGAGGGAAGCAGAAATTCAAAGCTGTGAATGTTCTAAAGATCCAGAAAACTCAAGTTCTGAAGCCGTCCTAGATGGAAGCAGAAATCAGAAGCTGTGAATGTTCTGAAGATCAAAGAAATTCAAGTTCTGAAGCTGTCCTGAATGGAAGCAGAAATCAGAAGCTGTGAATGTTCAGAAGATCAAAGAAATTCAAGTTCTGAAGCTGTCCTAGATGGAAGCAGGAATCAGAAGCTGTGAGTGTTCTAGGGATCTAAAGAAATTCTAGTTCTGAAGCTGTCCAATGGAAGCAGAAGTCAGAAGCTATGAATTCTCTAAAGACAGAAGCTTATATGATCGTCTCTACCGAAATAATCAGGGAAGTCTTTTATTAAAGTTCTTCGAGTATTTATTTTAGGGGGAGATTATTTATCTCAGGGGGAGATTGTTAATCTCAGGGGGAGACATATTCATATGCTTATGCTATAGCTGTGTAATTTGTCTTTTGCCGTCTGTTCTTTCTGATCGCAAATTCATATCATTTATATATGTTTTTGTCATCATCAAAAAGGGGGAGATTGTTAGAACAAGATTTGTTCTGATCAATTATCTTAGTTTTGATGATAACAATAATATGAATTTTGCTTAAGATAATATGGTACTCTAATCCAATGCAATTTCCTTTTCAGGAAATATATAAAGAGTATGCATAATTCAACGCTCAGAAGCTTTGTCTCAAAGGGTTCAGCATGCAACATCAGAACATGGTCTGGCAAGACATCAGAAGATGGTCGAAGCAGAATCAGAACATGGGTCTATGGAAGCATCAGAAGAACAAGAGAACAGAAGCACTGAAGTTCTGATGGTATCACGCTCAGAAGCACTTCAAGGTCAGAAGATCAGAAGATGCTATGCACCAAGCTGTTTGACTCTGATGATATTCAAACGTTGTATTCACAAACATCAGATCAGAAGGAAGTACAAGTGGCAAGCTACGCTGACTGACAAAAGGAACGTTAAAAAGCTACTAAAGGCTACGTCAGTAGACACAGCGTGAACAAGGCTCGAGGTAGTTGAGAAAAGCGTATAACATTAAATGCGATGCTGTACGGAACACGCAAAGCATTAAATGCACTCAACGGTCATCTTCTCCAACGCCTATAAATATGAAGTTCTGACGAAAAGCAAGGTTAACGATTCTGCACCAAAACAACTCATATTAAACTTGCTGAAACGCTGTTCAAATTAAAAGCTCAGAATCTTCATCTTCATCAAAGCTCACTACATTGCTGTTGTAATATATTAGTGAGATTAAGCTTAAACGTTAAGAGAAATATCACAGTTTGTGATTATCGCTTTTAAGAAGCATTTGTAATACTCTTAGAATTGATTACATTAAGTTGTAAGGAACTAGAGTGATCGTGTGGATCAGAATACTCTAGGAAGTCTTAGAAGTTATCTAAGCAGGTTGTAACTAGAGTGATCGTGTGGATCAGTATACTCTAGAAAAGTCTTAGAGGGTATCTAAGCAGTTGTTCCTGGAGTGATCAGTGTGTGATCAGAAGACTCTGGAAGACTTAGTTGCTGACTAAGTGGAGAACCATTGTAATCCGTGCGATTAGTGGATTAAATCCTCAGTTGAGGTAAATCATCTCTGCGGGGGTGGACTGGAGTAGTTTAGTTAACAACGAACCAGGATAAAAATATCTGTGCAATTTATTTTTATCTGTCAAGTTTTTAAAGCTACACTTATTCAAACCCCCCCTTTCTAAGTGTTTTTCTATCCTTCATCCTTCCGCCACTAACACAAAGAGTAAAGGAGAAAGAGGGTCTCCTTGCCTCAAACCCTTATGAACCGAGAACTCCTTTGTAGGGCTTCCATTCACAAGCACCGACATCTTACTATTAAATATCAACAAATCCATCCACCTCATCCATTTATCACCAAATCCCATCCTTCTAAGCATGTATCTTAAGAAACTCCAACTAACCTTGTCGTACGCCTTCTCAAAATCAACCTTGAAAATAATACAATTTGATCCCTCTTTTCTAGCAAAATCTACCACCTCATTCGCCACTAAAACCCCATCCAACAATTGTCTTCCGGGAACAAAAGCATTTTGAGAACTTGATATAATCGAATTAAGCACCCCCTTTAATCTACCCGCCAAAAGCTTAGCCGCCACCTTGTACATGCACCCCACTAAACAAATCGGTCTATAATCGTTCAAACACAAGGGGTTTTTGCATTTGGGAATAAGAGTAAGGAATGAAGAACACACCGCCCTTGAAATGAAATTCCCTTCGAAGAAAGACTTGAAGAAATTAACGAAATCCTCTTTGATAATGTGCCAACACTTCTTTAAGAATAAGAAAGAATACCCATCCGGACCCGGACTTTTGTCCCCCCCACAATTCCAAACCGCCTCCTTTATCTCATTTTCAAGAAAAGGTTTTTCAATCTCCGAAGCTTCGCCCCCACTAATGGACCTAAATTGAATTCCATCCAAAGTCGATCTCACCCTATCGTATTCAAAAAACTTTTCATTAAAGTGGTTGAACACCGCTTCCCTCACATCCTCCACCGTCTCTACCATCCTTCCCTCGTGGTTTAAAGGCCCTAAGTGATTCAACCTTCTTCTTTGTTTCATAATTTTGTAGAAAAAACCACTATTGTTGTCTCCTTCTTTAAGCCAATTCACTCTAGATTTTTGAAGAAGCATGCCTTCCTTTAACCTTAAGTTCTTCCAAAATCTACCACACGCTTCCCTTCTCAAGCATATATTCACATCAAAGTTAGCAATATCATCCTCCGTTAACTTCTCATCAGCTAAGTTCATCTCACGGACCTCGTCCTCCATTTCCAAATCAATCCTCCCAAACACCTCCTTATTCCACCATTTAAGTTTGTCTTTTAAGAGCCGAAGCTTCTCCTTTAAAACAAAATCGCCCCTTCACTCTAACTTCATACTCGTCCACTCCCCCTCCACAAACGGAATGAAGGACTCAAAAGAGAACCTCTCATTATTGAATCTAAAAGGTTTAGGCCCCCAATTCACCTTGTCCGACTTCACCCAAATAGGGCAATGATCCGAAACATCCCGATCTCCAATGATTTGGCCAACCACCTCCCATCTACTCACAACCTTACTAGATAAAAGGAACCTGTCAATTCTACTTTTCGACTTGCCATCTCCGCTAAACCAAGAAATTTTTTTCCCTTTGCAAGGTATGTCCACCAAAAGAGTCTTATCTATGAATTCCGCAAAATAATTCATCTCTCTTTGATTCTCCGAAACCGCCATTCCTCTTCTTTCTCCCATATTTTTAATAGCGTTAAAATCACCTCCTAAAATCCATTCCCCATCTTTGAATTTCTCCATCAAACCTAGAAGATCCTTCCACAACGCTTTCTTTTTTCTTATCTCACAAGGAGAATACACATTAACCACATAGTAGAAATGATTGTTCCACGACACTTTGATTCCCACAAAACCGTCCCCTTTAAAATTATTCTCGACATCAACAATGTACTTTTTCCACATGGTAAGAATTCCCCCCGAACGCCCCAAAGAATTGGAAAAGGAATACCCCACCTCCGTATCTCTCCAAAAACTTTTAGCCGTTACATCGTCCATACACACAACTTTTGTTTCTTGAATTAAAAAAATATCCGCATTACCCCTCTTAATCAAAGATGAAATTCTCCTTCTCTTGAGAGCATTCATCCCCCCTCTAATGTTCAAGGAGCCTATGATCATTAGGAACCGTTGTTTGACTCCCTCCTTACCTTCCCTTCTTTGTCCTTCTCTCTTTCTAGGTCCTCGATTCTACTAAGAAGTTTGCTTCTCCCCTCCTCCTCTACCACACCCAACGCCACTATCACCGACCACAACTTACCGGGATCATCATTTTTCAAGAACTCCCATTGTTTAAAATTACTTCTTCTTATATCGGAATCCTCCCCTTGAGTGCCATAGAACAAAGATACCGAACCACTATTTTGACCCCCACCTTCTTTATAGATAAACTTATCTAATGAACCCTTCTTGGTACCCTCATCCACCTTCTCAAAAATGTTCCTTCCTCTTGATCTTTTAAAATCCTTCCCAGGCCTTCTTTTTTTCACCCACCCCTTACCTAAACCTCCCACACCATTCAAATATTTCATTCTAATTTTCTTCTTCCCACCTTTGCAATTCTTGCAATTCTCCTCTAAAGAATCAATCACCTTCTTATTTCCACTTCCCTCCAACGGAACACCAACACCATGTAAATCCCGCACCCTCCTGAGACGACACAACTCCCCATCAAAATTCCCTAACACTGTCTTGCTTACTCTATCTCCGCCTCCCTCGACGCACTGAGTTTCAGCAACCAACCCAATGCTGCCCGCCAGCCCCTCACAATCCACCATGTCATTTTTCCTCCCCACACCAAAACAAGAAGATGCTTCATTTTTATCCTTCGACCCTACGGAACCTTCCGCCACCTCCTTCCTCCTAACGCCATGTCTGCCATACACAGAACCGCAGCCCTCACTTCCCACCTCCCCCGAACCAACACAATCATTAGACGGAACAGAAAGAGCCGGTGAAACAGGGAAAATAATAGGACCGTTCCTACATTGACTAATAGAAGGAGAACGGTGTCTAATACTTTTCACAGAAGAGTCAGATTTATAAACTATGTCGAGGTCGCAGCTATTGTTATCGGATTCAGAAGAATCAATCTCAGAAGAAGAGAGAGATTTAGGTTTACCTGGAGAAAGCCTGAATTGACCCATAGTATCCTCCCTTATGGATAGCTTGAAAGGACGGTCATCGACAGAAACGAGAATAAAATCCGGGAATTTGAAATGAACAGGAACTTTGAGCAGGATTCTAGCGACATCGAGAACCTTAGCTTCCGCTGTCTTCTCATCAATGCAAGAGAAAGAACCCCAAAATTCTGCCAAAGAAACAAAGAACTCCGGTTGCCACGCTATTGCAAGGATGCCGTAAACCCTCACCCACGCATCTCTGTGTTCGTCAATAGAGTCAGCCTCCCACTTCTTAACCTCACTAAACCAAGGACTCCACCAGCAATCATTCGACCCGAGAAAATCTCCTATGTAACCTTCTTCCAGTTCTTCCATAAGACATATATTCCCACCGAGCGGAGATACCTTGACCGCGAAAATTCCTTCCATCTCCAAGTGAACTTGAATATTATATGCAGCACCTGGTAAAATAGTTCTACCAACATATGCCTTCTGGAATCTCAGTTTCTGCATTTCAGATGTTGTGAAAGAAAAGGCCACCTTGGGATCTTTGTCCTCCCTAACATCCGCCGTAGAACCCGATACGATATCAGCAAAAGATCGATTGAAACGTCGCACCCCCCAATTGGAAAACCTGCCCTCGTTCTTCCTCTCCGCAAGACCTCCATTACCGATCCCAAACCCCTTCCGTGAAAAACTCTCATTTCCTCCTACCTTTCTCGCTCCCTTCGCGAATCTGGGAAGATTCACGTGGATCTTCTTCCCTAAAATCAAAATATTGTCGAGTCGAACCGCTAACAGCCTACTGTCATCCACCTCTGCGAATCTTGCGAACCCAAACCTTTTGCCTATGTCGTTCCTCTTAGGCGAAATGGAAACCTCCACCACCGATCCTTCACACCCAAAGAGTTGGAACAAATCCCTAGCTGAATATGTATCCGGAAATTCTGAGACATAGAAGGATGTCAACGGCGCTAACTTCCCCTCCCTTTGCACATGATTCCCCCCTCCCCATGGAAAAGTGTCCCAAATTGGAAAGGAACCTCCTCCTCCCTTTCGATATGAAACCCTCTTCCATCCCACTTCACTTTGGTCGAAATCAGCTGCTACCATGAACCAAAGATGAAGACCCTAACTCTCTCCTAGAGAGAAGTTAGAGCGACATATTTTAGAGAGAATTTCCAATAATAGTTATGTTTGAAAAGTTAGTAATATAAGGGTTAGAGGTTTTTTCTGTAGATTTGTTAATACCAAAAACGTAGAAATTACTCTTTTTTTAGTTAATTCTAGTAATTGCAATTCTTGATGATTTATTTTACATTTATTTATAAATATATGTAATATTTTTTTAATACAACAATACAACAACTAAATACAACAACTAAAATATCATATAGCTTTTTATAATTATGGGAAGTAGAACAACTAAAAAAACAAATAAAAATAACATCAACAACTCAAAAACAACAACTAAAATTAAACAAAAACTCAAAAAAAACAATTCATCAACAAAACTACAACAACATCAACAATAAACTTATAACATCAATCTCAGTTTAAACAATAACAACAACAAGATTAAACCTCTGGGGTTTCTAATGTCAACAACAACAACAAACAAGGACCAAAAATACGACCAAAACAACAACAATAACAACAACAATAATAACAACACTAATGTAACAATAGTAGTGATGGTTAACGTACCAGATTTGTGAAGAGGAAGTTAAAAAAATGATTTGGGTCTTCCATTTTGGAAAGTATCGACGAGATACCTAAATACACATCATCTTTGTGTTAAGAATAAAATGTGTTTAAGGCTCTCGTGGTTTAAGGTTATGTGTGTGTTGCTTTTAGTGTGTTGAAGTTACTGGAATTCGAAGTATGTTCCCTGAATTAGTTTACCCCTCGGTTTTTAACTAAAATCGATGGAATACATTGTATATTTTTTAAAGAAAAAACAGTGGGGCGTCCAAGAATTATACCTCGGCTTTTCGTTACGTAAGGTGAAATCATTATCATGAAATGTATTTTTTGTAGTAATGAGAGGAGGAGGCCTGCGATTGGTTTCGGGATAGTATAGTTAAGAAATTTGGATCCAGTCTTCTCAGTAAGTTTAGAGAGACCCCTAGGGCAGGGATATTCCTCTTAGATCTAGGTTCCCTCATATTTTTTATCTCTGAACAAAAGGATTGTTCAGTGGGGGAGGTTGGTAAATGGGAGGGTCAGACTTGAGATTGGTATTTTAAGTTGAGAAGAACCCGTCTTTTTTAGCATGAACATATGTTGATATTTGATCTTCTCTTAGCAGTCAGGACTTAATCCCCCTCCTCTTAACCCGATAAGTGACGTTGGAGTCATTATAAAGATGGTTCTTATTTTATGGCCTCTGCGTACTCCTTTCTCCTATCTCAAGATTTTCTTAAAGATCGTCAAGTCCCGTTAATGGAGTCGGCTTTTTCTAGTATATGGAGTAGATGGTCCCCTACTAAAGTAAATATTTTGTTTTGGAAGCTCTTGTAAGATAGGATTCTTACCGGAGAGAATTTACTCAAGAGGGGGATCTTTATTGGTTCGGAAGGTGTCTCTTTCCCTTTTTATTTGAGGTCTCTATAGTTATTCTCTCGTCTGTTTATGACTTGTGATGTAGTGGTATTTGTCTAGTTTATGATTTTTAATTGGTTGGAGTGGTATGTAGTTTTACCCAGGGATTCCTTAGCCCTTTTTTAGATGTTTTTCCTTCTTGGGGGGCGTCTAGACTTAGGGGTGTCTTATGATTTGTCATGTTGTGGTCTAATCGATCTGGAAATCCTGAAGTGATATAATGTTCTTAGGTAAATTGGTGACAACGAAGGACATGGAAGATATGAGTATGTTTTTGGCTTGAAAATTTTATTTTGGTAGGTCCCTAGAGAACTCCTATGCTTTCTCATCCTAACACGAGAACCTTATCTAACATCTGAGTCAATAGTTGCATGATTGTCTTCGACCTTCTTTTAATGTGTTCTTATTGCTTCCAGTAGAGACTGATGTCTTTTTTTTTGCAGGTGCTTGACTGGAGAGTTCTAGCTTATGTCCCCTTCTAATGCTCTTGTTTTTATCTTCTTAGGACTTTCCTCTATTTGCATTTTGATCCTGTTGTATTGATGATTTCATATTTTATTATTTTTTCGTTTTTTGTTTTATTTATGGTTTGTTGGTTATTTGGTACCTTTTGTACCGCTTAATTATCAACTTGTTTATACCCTTAGCATTTAATGTCTCTTACGATCTATATAGGGATGGCAACGGGTCGGATCGGGTTTCACACTACTCAAACCCACACTCAAAATCGCTAGCTGAACCTGAATCCAAACTTAAAAGTTGTTCAGATGGCAAAATAACACTCACGCCCACAGTCGTTGGATTCGGATTTTTTCACCCATACCCGAACCCGCAGAAAAATACATAAAATTCATTTTTCCTACAACTTCCCACAATATATATATATATATATATATATATATATATATATATATATATATATATATATATATATATATATATATATATATATATATATATATATATTTAAGCGGGTGTGATTTCAGGTTTCGAGCGCGGGTTTCACACTATCCAAACCCGCATCTGAAATATTGGGTGGCATCCGAACCCGAACTCAGTCAATTCGGATTTTCACCCGTTGACTCGGGTTCGGGTGCAGGTGGGCCTCGCGGGTTTGAGTCTGTTTGCCATCCCTATGTCCATATATATTCTATGAATTAAAACGTAGTGTATTGACGATGTAAAAAAAAATTTATACTCTCATCTAATAGAAACATTTTATTCTGCCATATCATATTAGTAATTTAAAATTTGTCATTTAATAGAAACATTTTATTCTGCCATATCATATAAATAATTTAAAATTTACAGTATGACTTAGCGTTTAACAAGATCGTAATTGGTTGACAATGTAAAAAGAAATTATACTGTAAGTGCATTACCCCTTTTTCATATTCTATTTGCTTAAATAAATTGTATTTATGTATGAGTGAGTGTGAAAAAAATGTAGATATACCCTTAGTGATATATAAATGCAGTGTGGAAACAGATAGGTTCAGCTTTATATTTATTGATTAGTATTAGATCAAACGTCTATGTATATGCTGGTTTAAGGTGATTATGATTTATGCTGTATAAACAGAGTTCTCGTTGGAGTAGGTTGAAAATATTAATTCTAGGTGGACCAACCAAATTGAGTGCATCACTACATACTCAAATTTATATTATTTTTTTATATTAATTCCACACTCAATTTTCTTCTTTTAGTATTTTTACTACTTTTTTATTCATTATTCCACCAACGTTACACCTCTATGGAGCTGAGCAACTTTAATGACTTTATAAAGTCTTGCTATTAGCTAGCAAGCAACTAGAACAATCAAAATCAGTAAAGAAAATTAAATTTCAGTAATTCCCATGTCAACCAATTTGGTAAAAATATTAAAGACAAATTTCAAATACTGACAAATAAAGGTAGGGTTTCTTACCTGTATTATTTTTCACTCGTAAATTACTAATCTCTTTAAGGTTTTTTTAAGGCAAAAAATTAAATGAGTTGAGGAAGAGTGAAAGAGTAAATGAAATGAGTTTTAATTTGCATTATGATAGCATGGTGGAACGAAGATGAGTATTATTTTATTTGTACTCATACTTGAACTTTGGATGATAATTAAGAGTATGATTTTTTATATAAAAATTTATTCTTTCATGTAGACATTAATTTTACCATTTTCCACTTTGATAATAAACAATTACACATAAATTATTTTTTTTAAGCAAATAGAAATATATATATATAAATGTAATAAGGTGTTAGAGCTCTAGAGTACAATGTAAGAAAATGAAAAGCAGCACAAGAAGTATCGAAACAGCCCGTATAACAAAAATCAAGATAATAAAAAATCGAAAAAACTAATATAAAGAAAGCAATCATGGAAAAACAAGAAATTAAGTGCACCGGAAGTTTCCTAGCTAACTAGATCTTTCTAATTAAGGACCCGTAAAAACGGTTACAATATCTACCGAACAGCAAACACACCCAAAAGAGGCTGAAAACATTCATGCCGCTATTGATCCGGATGCTAAATAGGGCTCTTGAGTCGGGCCGAAAAAATATAAGAGTTCCTCATAAATTTATCAAAATATCATCTCTAAACAAAAAGAATGATCATATCTTCCACGATATTTACAGTCACTATTTTACTTAACAACACTATTATTCCTAGAATTTTAGATCGACCAAACCATAACATGTGAGATCATAAATCACCCCCACTTAACAGATTACCACTTGTGAAAAACAATGGAAAAAGGTATAAAAAAAATCCGTGGGAATGACTATAGCTCACTCCATATTGTAGTTAAAATATATACACCAAGTCAATTGAAAGGAGATTAATCTCTATGGTTTATTAGTTGTTGAGTAAAATTAATGGAGTACGTCCATATCAACTACTTAACTAACCCATAAGCAAATTCAAAAAATAGGACCACGTGATGCATTAAAATTAATTTAAAGTCTACTATGTTAATAAATATAATTTTCATTATTTACATAAATTTTAATTACGATACTATAGCTCTTCCCTAAGACCTAGTGAATATAACTTTCTGTTCTCACTATCTTAAATAATACTAGTCACATCTACGTAGGAGTATAATTTTTCATCACTAGCCATCAAATATTTTTCAAATTGCTATAATCATCAACATTGCATAGGCTAAACGAATAGAATGTTAATCTAGGTCTCTTTTAGCAGTGTCCCATATATTTAATAGATGAATTTGATAGATTTTGAAAGTACAATGAGTGTGGATTTGTCAAATGCAACAAGCCCTTAAAAATCTTTAAATAATTGAGAAACTTGAAGATATTAACCATATAAGAATTATTTTATAAATAAAAAAATATGTGTGGACTTTGACTTGATTTAGAAATAAATTAATAGAAAACCTAAGAAGTGAAAAAAAGTGCTTGTGGAAAATGGATAATAGTGTTAGTCTCTTTCGACTTTTGTACTTGAATAAGTCCAAGCTTCAAATAAAATATGACTAGTGTGTACATGTCATCCACGAGGGTCAATTTACACTTACTCTATATTGATTCAAATTGAGGGATTTTTATAGACTTAAATTAAACTCATAAACCGTCTAGATTAAATATTTTATGGTATAATTAACAAATTTATATCTTGACAACTAATTATAATAAAACCAACCTTTACAAAAAGAAATTAAAAGTCTAAATCATGTAAATCTAATAAGTGATAAAACCTAAAACATATAAATTTTAAGAGTGTGTTTGAATGAAGTAATTAGAAATTTTAAAGGAATTTAAAATTTAAAATAATTCAAATGATTCAATTAAAGTTGATTTATTTTTAAATTATTATGTTTGGATGGAGTATTAAGATAATTCATTGTTAGATTTTTAGGGTCATTTTTTATAAAATTAAAATTTTTTGGACCAAATTAAAATATTGAAAAGTAGGGACCAATTTGTAATTTTTTAAAATTTGAAGGACCGAATTGTAACTTTTAAAAATTATTAAGGACCAATTTGCAATATTTTGAAAAATTTTGGGGTCAATTTTGTAATTTTGTAATATATGAAGACCAATTTACAAAATTTGAAGAAATAATAGTAACAAATATATTCTATGAAGTATGAGGGGAATTTCAAATTCTTTGATTTTTGATGTCATTATAAAATGATTAAATTTAACTTAGATAAAATACTCCATAAATTTCCATCATTTTAACAATTCTTCATTTTTGTATTCAAACAATAAATTTTGTGCAACTCATTTTAAATTCTCTCAAAAATATAATTTTCAATAATCTTGCTTTGTCGTCTTTTGATGTTTTAGGTAGGATCAAATTGCTCTCGTGGGAATGGTTGCTAGGTTTTTATAAAGGGTTTGTTGATGGCTCTTGGGAGGATTGGTGCAATGATCCTTGGCTAATTTTTTGTTGATGGCTTGAGGGGTTATGTTCCCTTTTTTGTTGTAATTGTTGTATGTTTGGGTTGTAACACCCCTAGTGCTCTTAATTGATTCCCTATTTTCCTTAAAAAAAAATGTTTCATTCAAACACGTTCTAAGAGAATTTTTCATTTTTTTTATCTGCTTCAAACTTGGACACAACTTACAAAGCTTTGTTGTTAGGATCCACTTGATTTAAAACTGAAAACACCTTCATTTCTTCAAAATCTTCAAGTTCTCTTTTAGTAGCAATCCTCCAAATTCTACTCAAAATTACTTGACACAAAATCCTTGAATGAAGATGAATACAAAGAAATTTCAAATTCTGTAGAGATGAACCTTATTTTTCCTTCTTGAAAGTTCACTACCAAAATTTCAAAAAAGATTTTATTTCTAGAAACTTGCAATCAAAACATTAGCATAATAATGAATTTCTCATAACAAACTCACACTTTCTCTATAAATATAGTAACATTCATGCACAAGTGTTGAAAGAGTATTGTGGTGTACTTTTCGTTTATATCGTATCCACAGGGATTATTGCGATATTACCGCCGTTCTATAGCCTATTTTGTCTTGAGTTAATGTTACTTTAAGTTTGGGTTTGCAAAAGATCATTCACACTTTTAGTAGCAAAGAATAAAGTAATGAAAGTTCTAAGTTAAAGAAAATGTATCAAGATTCGATTTCATCGACCTAAATTTGTATGTTTCCTTATAAATATACGTATTTGAACTCAGTAACGATCAATATAATTATGTATCGATGCCTATATCGTCCGTGTCCGCAACGATATAGTTAGATTTACCGTATTGTTTAACCGACGATTTCTCCACCGTTTAAACAATACAAATAACGTTTTAAAACCGATACTAAGTAAACATCAAACGCTAAATCCATGTCTGCAACTTATAGTTTGATAAATGATAGAGTTAGGTCTAGATACAAACATTGATGTCTCAAACATTTATACCATAGAAAAGCTTTAATAAACAAACTAAACCATTTATATTGATCATCACATGTTCATACACAATATATTCACAAGAAATACATACAAAAAGCTAGGAAGATTACATCTTATCTTGATACCAAAGAGATTTAGCTATCCATGAGAATGGTAGCTTGATCAAGAAGTAAAGGATGAAGATCAATAAGCATCAAAGGCGATTAATCGACAATCAAGGCTTCGAATCTTCAACTCTTAGTTTGCTACAGTGTTTTGTGCTCTTGGTTCTCTCTCAAAATATCTCTCTCTCTCTTTCAAAGTGATCTGGCCCCTAATCAAATAAACAAAGTTTCGCAGACCGCGCTTAGCGCGGTGTAGCCCGCTAAGCGCGCCATCAAAAATTGCTTAAACCGCCCAACCGCGCTAAGCGGGCTCCAGACCTCGCTTAGCGCGGAACTCTCTGCCAGAACTTCCATCTTTTCTTCAAAACCGCGCTTAGCGGGCTCAACCTCGCTTAGCGCGCTACCTCTTTTCAGCAATCTTTGGCTTTGGTCTTGGAACATCTTCAAAGTCCTTTTTCCATGGTCCAAGCTTCCAATTATCTATAAAAACTACAAAATCCAACATAGATTGCAAAGATAAGAACTATTCAACAATAATATAAATATAAGAATAAATATATACCAAATGATAATAAAATACTACTATTATCCACAAAAAGACTTGAAAGTTACCAAAAATTACCTAAGATATTTACACAAATTGGTAACTAACAACAAGATAAATTTTTGGTGCTTAAGGAAGAAAATGAACTTTTCAAAATATCACTCGGTTTTAAAAATAATGAAGATAAAAAGTTTATTTATGTGCCGGAGAAAAGGCATAAAAATATATTGATTTGAATCAAGTGAGAAAACGAATCCAAAGAATAAGATAAAAGAACTATAATTGCAAGCTATGATTAAAATCATGATTCGAACCACATAAACCATGACCCAAACCATGTTTCCTAGACTTGAAAACTAGCGGAAATAACGTTCATGATTTAAGTCAAATAAAACAATGATTTAGATCAATTTTCTCGAACAAAGTTCATTTGGCAAAAAGAAGCCCATGATTTGAATCACACATATACATGAATTGAATCATGTTTCCCAAATCAGAAAAATTTGAGAAATAAACTTAATGATTGGAATCATGTTTCTCAAAGCCAATGTTTTAGAAAATATTTTTTACATGATTTGAATCAAGATATTGCATGATCTGAATCTTGCTGAACAAATCTCCTTGATTCAAATTATATATTCTTTTGATTCGAGTCAATTGCGTTGACTTCAGTCAATGACTACTTTATGAATGGAAAAATCATTTTAAAAAGGTAAAAGTGCAAGTTTATTGTAAGGGAATTAATTTCAATATAATAGATATAAAAAAACAAGTAACAAAACACCCTACTGCATCGGGTTACTATAAAAGAAATTTTATTATGTTCTTCAATAAAGGCCTAAATCTTTGAAAGAGATGTTGAAATTTTGGAACATCGAAGTTTTTGGTAATGTGGATTGTTAAATTGATGCCCTTAGGGAGGAGATTGTATCTTCGTACTTAAAATTTGATCAGAGTGTCCTCTGTGAATCTTCAATCTTTGCTTAGGGTCAAAGATCCTCACTTTTTTTGAAGGAAAATGACTTAAGGAAGACAATGCAAACACTAATTTTTCATGTCTCTAACAAAATCAAGAATAGATGGAATGCTACTTTGACTCTTCGTATTGGTGATGTCAAGGTAGAAGGAGTGGTTGAGATCCGATAGAAGGCGGTGACTTAATTCTCCCAATACTTTTGGGGACCTTTTGGTGACTGTCTCCACTTAGATGAGGCGGTGTTTGGGTCTCTTTGTGTAGATGATAATGTTGTTTTGTCTTCTATTTTCCTTCTCACCGAAATTGATCTAGCAGTCTCTCAATATGATGGAAATGATAATCCTATTGAATTTATTTTTTGTTTTTAATAGATATTTTGCCTCTTCTTAAAGATAATTTGGAAATTATGTTTAGTCAATTTCATCGGTTATATCTCTTCCTCACAATTTTCCTCCTATTTTGTTACCCGGATTTTTAAGATTGAGTCTTCTTCTTTGTTGGGGGACTTTGCCTTATATCTAGTGTAATCTCTTACAATATTAATCTTAGCTGCCATTTAGTCAAGGTAATAGATACATTTATTTCTTCTAATCTATTTGTTTTTCTTAAAGTTTTTTTTGGTTAATAGAGTGGTTGCAATTGTTTATTTGTCTAAAAAATAAGAAATGGACCATACTTACACATCAACCCATTATATAACCTATAATGATTGATTTGAATTCGATATATTTGAAGTCAATATAGCAAGTACGTAGAATCGATTCGATCCATTTATACATAGGCTCTACCTGCCATAAAACTCTATAAGCATGATTGAACATATATTTGTTCTTCAAAATTCGTGTCGACATTAGTTTTACCACTTTCCCACATTGACAATAACCTTTCATAACACACACCAACATGCACATGAGTATGAATCCCAGTTCACTTTGGCGTTGGAGATTTGTCTCTATCTTTGTTGAAAATAAAATCAACGGAGTCCATATCAACTACTCAACTAATCCCAAGGCAAATTCAAAAAATAGGACCATGTGATACATTGGAATTGATTTAGAATCACTAGAACGAAGAAAAAAATTAAGTATAATTTTCATTATTTAATAATAATGTACTATTCACATCATATTCACATCATTTTTAATGAAGATATTTTTTTTAAAGGCAATGGAATATCATAGAAAAGAGTATAAGGGTACTCGCCAATTACAATGCGATTATGAAATATTCCGAAAATCTGTTAGATTTTGACATCAAAGATAGAAATTTTTACATCCGTTGGATTTCAAACCGATAACGTGTCAGAACCACGAATCAGTTTTTGCGCTAACCGCAATGTTGTCCACGTTGTGCTGTTCATTTTTTAAAACAAGAGCATTTCGAGCGTTCCACAGAACCCAACACGTTGACAGCCATATGAGAAGTCTTCTGTTTGGGGCATCTTTGCCCCGCATCACATTTTCGAACCAAAGTAGATGTGCCATTACTGTTTCAGCTGTACCTAACAAAATACTCACCCATGACGCAACCTTGGACCACACCAATTTAGAACTTGCGCAAGAGAATAGCAAGTTGTTGTGAATTCAATGCCAAGAACAAAGTATAATGCAAGAGAAGAATAAAGGACAAGGAAGAAGAGGAACACAAGAATTGGTTATAACTGCTATTCTTTCACTTTCTCTTAGAACAAGATTACAAGTTTACAAGAATAACAAATAACCTCTCTCACCCTAAATTAGGATTTGCAGCTTAGCAATGATGAGAGACTAGTATGCTATTTATAATAAAACCTAACATACTAACTAATGGGCTTTTTCAGCAAGGCCCATTACACAAGCCAACTTAATAAACAAGCTAACTTAACAAATTAGGGTTTAAACACTGAAACCTAATTTAACATGCTAACAACTCTAGCATCTTCGATATCTGCATGCTAGACCCATCTTCGACTACAGCATGCACACTTCGACACCAGCATGTGAACAATCCTTCGACTTCATGCTTAACTCTGTCGAACTGTCGAACCAAGAAGCTACCCTTCGACAATACTAGAGTTCGATCCAATATCTCACAAATCTCCACCTTGGACCTAACTCTACAACGTCAAGGAACAGACTAGCTTTCTTCATGCAGCTTTATCAACTGCATACAGTGGAAAAACTTGCAACTCGGCAATGTCTTGGTGATCATATCAGCAGCATTGTCTTCAGTCGAAACCTTCAGCACTTGGACTTCTCCACGCTCGATTACTCCTCTGACGAAATGCAGCCTCACATCAATGTGCTTAGTTCGCTCATGATAGGCTGAATTCTTCGACAGGTGTATTGCACTTTGACTATCACATTTAACAGTGATACCTCGACCTTGAAGTTTCAGCTCCTTCGCAAAACCTTCAAGCCACAATGCTTCTTTCACAGCTTCAGTTAGGGCAATATACTCCGCTTCAGTGGTTGATAGAGCAACAACCTTCTGAAGTGTTGCTTTCCAACTAATTGCAGTGCCAAACATAGTGAAAACATATCCAGAAATAGATTTTCTGGAATCCATACAACCTGCATAATCAGAGTCGACATATCCTTCTATTACTGCTTTACTATCTTCACCCAAGGCTCCACCATAAATTAGGACTCTATTCAGAGACCCATTTATGTACCTTAAAATCCACTTCAATGCTTGCCAGTGAGCCTTTCCAGGATTCGCCATGTACCTGCTTACAAGACTGACTGCGTAAGCTATGTCGGGTCTAGTACAGACCATAGCATACATCAAAGAGCCGACTATATTAGCATATGGGATGCTATTCATATAGGCTCTTTCGACATCAGTACTGGGACACTGATCAATACTCAGCTTGAATTGAGGGTTTGTTGGAGTCACAACTGGCTTCGAATTCGACATACCATACTTTTCAAGAATCTTCCGTAGATATGCCTCTTGAGATAAGCATATCTTCGACTTCTTTCTATTTCTCCGAATGTCAACTCCAAGAATCCTGGAAGCAGCTCCCAGATCCTTCATATCGAACTCCTTATTGAGTTCAGCCTTCACCCTCATCACATCTTCAACACTGTTGCTTGCTATGAGAATATCATCCACATAAAGCAACAAAATAACAAATGAATTACCAGGTCGAAATCTGAAGTAAACGCAGTGGTCGAACTGACTTCTAATGAAACTTATGCGTGCCATGAACTTGTCGAATCTCCTATTCCACTGTCGAGGAGATTGTTTCAGCCCATACAAAGATCTCTTTAACTTGCACACATAATCTTCCTTCCCCTTTTCGACATACCCTTCAGGTTGCCTCATCAGGATCGTTTCATCTAGATCACCATACAAGAACGCAGTCTTCACATCCATCTGTTCCAGTTCAAGATCGAACTGTGCCACCATGGCAAGCAACATTCGAATGGACCTATGCTTCACAACAGGAGAAAACACATCATTGAAGTCGACACCTTCTTTCTGAGTGAAACCCCTTGCAACTAACCTTGCCTTGTATCTTTTCGACGTCACTCCTTCAATTCCTTCCTTAACTTTGAAAATCCATTTACAGCTGACTAACCTTGCCCCATCAGGTTTCTTGATCAGTTCCCAAGTATGATTATCATGAAGAGATTTCATCTCATCATCCATGGCCTTCATCCATTCAGTCTTATTTCGACTCCTCATAACTTCCTTATAGTCTCTAGGTTCTTCGTCTAGAACCTCACTTGCAGAGATTAAGGCATAAGCTATAAGATCTGCATATCCAAGTCTTTGAGGTGGCTTGATGACTCTTCTCGACCTATCTCTCGACAATAGGTAGTCATCGTCAGTTTCCTCAACTTCAGCATCTTCTGCTTCTTCTTCGACTTCATCTGGGATATGCAATTCAGCATCAACATGCTCCACCTCAACAGGAATCTCTACCTGTTCCAACTCTTCGTCAGATGTTTCTGTACTTCGACCAACATCATCAGTTTTCTTAAAAGCCATTTCAGCTTCATTGAAAACTACATCTCGACTGGTGATACACCTCCTGTGACCTGGCTCTAGGCACCATAGCCTATAAGCTTTGACTCCTTCAGGGTATCCCATGAACATGCATTTCAGAGCTCTAGGTTCGACCTTGTCTTGCCTAATGTGAGCATAGGCTATGCAGCCAAATACTCTCAGTTTGTCGAGATCTGGTGGATGTCCCGACCAAACTTCTTCAGGTGTCTTCATATCTAACGCTGTCGAAGGACATCTGTTTATCAGATATGTTGCTGTCGAAACAGCCTCAGCCCAGAACACCTTCTTTAAACCGGCACTAGTCAACATGCATCTGACTCTCTCCAAAATAGTTCGATTAAACCTTTCAGCCAAACCATTTTGCTGTGGAGTACCTGCAGTAGTTCTATGCCTTGCAATACCAGAGGCAGCACAAAAACTGTCGAATGCCTCATTGCAAAATTCAAGGCCATTGTCGGTTCTCAACCTCTTGACTTTTCTGCCAGTCTGATTTTCAACCAGAGTCTTCCAACTTTTGAAATTCTCAAAAGTTTCATCCTTAGTCTTCTGGATGAATACCCATAATTTTCTGGAATAATCATCTACTATGGATAGAAAATACCTTGCTCCTGAATGTGATGGACACCTTGCAGGCCCCCAAAGATCAGCATGGATGTAATCAAGGGATCCATGTGTTCTTTGTTTGCCTTTGTTGAACTTCACTCTGCAAGATTTTCCAAGTACACAGGGTTCACAAAACTTCAGCTTTTCGATTTTGTCTCCACCAAGCAGATTTTGTTTCCCTAATTCGACCAGACCCCTTTCACAGACATGGCCCAATCTCATGTGCCAGATTTCTGTTTTCGACAAAGGTTTCGTGGATGCAATATTTGTCGAACCACTTACAACTTCAGCCTCAAGGGTATACAAGCCTTGTTTCTTCACGCCTCTCAAGACTTCCTTCGAACCCTTCATGACTCTTAGGATACTTTTCTCTCCTTAGAAAACATATCCTTTCTTGTCAAATTCACCAAGAGAAATCAGATTTCTCTTCAAATCAGGAACATACCTGACTTCAGTCAACAACCTTATTGACTCATCATGGAGCTTGAATCTCACAGATCCAACACCTGCAATCTTGCAAGCCTTGTTGTTTCCCAGCAATACTGATCCACCATCTTGATCACATAATTCCTCGAACAAGTCTTTGTTTGGAGTCATGTGCCAAGTGCAACCTGAATCCATAATCCACTCCTTCTTAGAGTCACTGCTTGAAACCACAAGAACATCAGATGATTCGAAATCATCTTGAACAATGGCAGCGTTGCCATTATCCTTACCTCCATGATATTTCAAGCGTTCAGGGCACACCTTTCTTGTGTGACCCTCCTTCTTACAATGGTAGCATCGAATGCCAGATGCTTCGCCACTGTAAGTCTTCGACTGGCTTTTGCCTTTCTTCTTGTCGAACTTACCATCCTTTCGTAAGAGTTTTCCTTTAACGGCCAAACCTTCGCCAACAGTCGAAGGTTTATGCTCCTTTCGTTCATTCAAGTCCTTAGAGTACAAGGCTGATTGAACTTCTTCAAACGTCAGGGACTCCCTTCCATACAAGAGAGTTTCTTTGAAGTGAGCATGTGATCGAGGCAAAGAACACAATAGTAACAGCGCTTGATCTTCATCATCGATATTCACATCAATATTTTCAAGATCAAGAATCAGCTTGTTGAACATATCCAACTGCTCAGCCAATACTTTGTCTTCAATCATCTTGAATGAATACAAAGCTTGCTTCAGGTAGAGTCGATTTACCAGCGATTTGGTCATATACAAACTTTCAAGTTTCACCCATAACCCTGATGCCGTCGTCTCCTTTGATACCTGCCGGAGAACCTTATCACCAAGGCTCAACAGAATTGCGCTGTGTGCTTTCTCGATCATATTCGTCTTCTCCGCTGCCGTCAATTCTGCATTCATGGCTGCCTCTCCCTTCAACGCTTCCAAACAACCCTGCTGAACCAGTAGGGCTTTCATCTTCAAGCGCCACAGACCGAAATCATTCACTCCGGTGAACTTTTCAATCTCATACTTTGTTGAAGGCATCTTCTCCACGCTCACCGCACCAATTTGTTGTGAATTCAATGCCAAGAACAAAGTATAATGCAAGAGAAGAATAAAGGACAAGGAAGAAGAGGAACACAAGAATTGGTTATAACTGCTATTCTTTCACTTTCTCTTAGAACAAGATTACAAGTTTACAAGAATAACAAATAACCTCTCTCACCCTAAATTAGGATTTGCAGCTTAGCAATGATGAGAGACTAGTATGCTATTTATAATAAAACCTAACATACTAACTAATGGGCTTTTTCAGCAAGGCCCATTACACAAGCCAACTTAATAAATAAGCTAACTTAACAAATTAGGGTTTAAACACTGAAACCTAATTTAACATGCTAACAACTCTAGCATCTTCGATATCTGCATGCTAGACCCATCTTCGACTACAGCATGCACACTTCGACACCAGCATGTGAACAATCCTTCGACTTCATGCTTAACTCTGTCGAACTGTCGAACCAAGAAGCTACCCTTCGACAATACTAGAGTTCGATCCAATATCTCACACAAGTGATCTAACGATTCGCACAATGTTAAGCAAACTGTGCACAATCTATCGTTATCGTTAGTAATGATCCCCCTTTTGAATAATTGATCTTTTGTAACTACTCTATCCTTCAAACATCTCCATATGAAGACCTGAACCTTCGACGATACCTTGGGCTTCCAAACGCTTGTCATTGCCTCCTCACGATCTATGTTCGGCGAGAGCTTGTTGATCTTTTTTATTGCCGCTAAGTAACCTTCACAGACTAAATACCTGCCTTCCGCGTTTGCACCAAATAAAATTATCGCAGTTTTTAATAAAGATACTAATAGTCAGCCCTTAAACTTAGAAGCTGTTGTGAAAACTCAAACCATTCTAGTGAATTTGTTATAGTTTCAAATACATTAATAAATTTGATATGTGAAAACAAAGAATAATGAAAATTAAAATATATAGTTTCAAACAATCAAAATAATCTATGATTTTGGATAGTAAGTCAACAACAACTGAGAGAAAGATTAAAGATTAAAGACACAAAAAAATTTGTTTAGCCGTTGAATCAAACCAATTTATTATGGGAGAGAGAGCAACTTCAATTCACTATAAATCTAAGAATTGTTATAAGAAATTACAAAAATCTTACAAAAAAAGTATTCACTCAAAGTGTTTCTCAATCTCTTCAACTCTCTATATATGAATCACACAAGTCTAATATGTTTATAAATGTTTCCCAGTTCATTTAGTTATCTTCAAAGATTTCTCAAATTCCAAAAACACAATATATAAAAATTTCTACTATTGTCTTTCTAAGTTCCCCTATGATTTTCACATTCTCCCTATGTGATTCAAACTACATATCACTACTACGGATAAACTATTTTACCTTGGTTGAAAAATGATTATGACCTTGATTTTCTAGGCAATGTAACAAAGTGGGTCGTGGAAAGTCGCCACTTTTCTCCTTGGTCAATCTGTAATCGAAGAGAAAGGTGGAACGGGTAGTGGGTTCGATGCCCAGCAACTATATATTTGTATTTTTTATAAAAAAATACGCTACTTTACCTTTCAGTTTATAAAATAGTCGAGAGGATATATATATATATATATATATATATATATATATATATATATATGATCAAATGACACCAAGGTGTCAAGGTTTAATTTGACATCAAATCTCAACCGTTAATAGTACTCGAACAAACGGTCTCAATGGAATGATACTCTTTTTATTACTATGATATATATCGTACGTTGTGATATATCAGACCCACATCTCTGTTGTGGTCTTCTCCCTCGCTAGTTCCCTTAATAATTTATCTCTAAGACACAAGATAATGGCATTTTTTGCCTTATCTACCATCTCAGTCTTCTCGTCTTGTGATAGGCTTGCAAGCATCGATGTTTCTCTCTTCGATGCTTCTTCACACTTTTGTTGAATTAATATTGATTTCATATTCACCTTTCATAACCTGAAGGCGTTTTCTATAAAAAAATTCTCAATATCTCATTTGGGAATGCATGACGCTCACTTGTGAATAATCCACTTGCCCCACAATGAGCGCCACTTGTTGTAAAAAAAACTAATAAAATAAGTTAAAGATCAAACTCACACAGACTTTGATGTGTAGGAAAAAAAATGACATTCACCCAAATGACTTCAAACAAAAAAAATATATATTATACATCGTTTGATCAAATTGTTTATATATAATGTACTTGTTTTTAAAAGATAATAATAAAACCAAAAAAGAAAAAGAAAATTATGTGTATATGTCCCCCTTCATGAATGGTAGGTGTTACCTAGGAAAATTCTTAGAGGCGAAACAAGACATGTGTCCTCATCAGAGGACTCCCACATTCCAACAGGAAACCTGCACAAAAGTAAAACAAAGCCAAAGTCCATAATAGATGATGTCGAAATGGTTAAGAGTCGAAGCAAGAGCAGAAGTCGAACCTGGAGGTTCCATACTTTGCAGTTTTTTAGATGAAGTGTTCGATGGTGGGACGCGGTGTCAACAGAAGACGGTTATCAGGAACAGATGAAGCGCGAGAGTTCAAAATTCAAAGTTTGAAATATTAAGGAAACGGTTACAAGACCATAATCGTGTGCCAAAGGCGCCAAAACACAAAGAAAGATCATGTGAGGCGGTTGCTGATAATTTAAATCTTAGTTGTAGATTGTACTAGGTGGTTACTTCATGTAAAGCCTATAAATAGGCCAGAATAATGCAGAAAAGGGTGTTCACTATTACAATCAAACTGCTTGCTTACACTCTGCTCATTTTCCCCCCTTTAGGAAACAAGAGTTACTAAAAGTTCTGATGTATGTGAATCACCATCTTTAATTTCAATGCAATCCTTTTATTTGTTAATCATATGCTTCGAAGCTTTCATTTGTGTTGTGCTTTTTAATCAATATTTGTTTTGTCTTTTAATCATTGCTTCAACCAAGTAAACTGAAACTGATTGTTGTCATCAGAAAACTACCCTTGAATCGACACTATCTGGTGGTCACGAGTAACCCCCAGAAGGTCAAGGTTGGAGTAGTCACAATATCACCAAGTCTAAGTCTAAATTCGTCCTGTCGGTCACGAGTCACCTGTCAGTCGAATCTAGCAGTTAGTGTGGAAAAACATTGTATTTGTTACCAGCCTTAGAAAACTGTTTCTTAGGCAAACGCTTCGACGAAACAGATACAATCCCGAAGAACTTTAGCACGTGGTCTTAAGATCAACTGGTCGATCTTGCAAGTAACCCTGAGTTGCAAGACTTTGGGAGGATCAACGGTTGTTTACCAATTTCCATAGTAAACAGTAGGTTAATCATTATTTTATTATTTTGACCTTAAAAGTGGGTATTTAGAGAAATTGTTTTCATGCTAAGGCATTTGAAACATTTAAAAAAAAGGAGACACTACAATAAAAGAATTTCTTAAGCACTTCTAAGAACACAATACATCAAACCATTTATGTTAGAAGAAAAAGAATTATCCGTACGTCTTTCATTGAGGTTGATTAACCACAGCAGTTCAATGATTTGCATTAGACTTTTTATCCATTGATTTTCATGTCTATGTCAATTCAATTGCGGTTGTGTTTGGGAAAAATGTAAGTTGACATGATTTTGACATGTGAAAACTCTTGATCAAACATTGTATCTTTTTGACTCGACTATTCCATGTTTAGATTGATCAAAGTGGGTTGAAAATGAAGTGACTTAGCCCTTCAATTCAACCCATAAATTACGTTGAGAATTGATTCATTATTCAACTTAAATCACTTATTGAGATTTGAGATTACACGGTATCTATCTAAAGAGATACTAGATAGCTACACGCAGCTAATTCTTTGGAATTCAACTATACAAGTATGTACATTTAATCATTTGTCGTTCATTATTCAACAAACAAGTGACAAAAATAATAAATATAACTATACAAGAGGCTCAATTGAATCTATTATGTTTTTAAATGCACAACACATTTGAAGTGTTAGCATGACTTGCGGTCTATTATAAGTTTAATTTTATGTTTGAGTTTGAAATTTTCAAAATTTGATTTAATCTATTTATCTACTTAAAATATATTTCACATATTTTTAATAAATAATAAGACATGTATCTAAATGCAATGACTAGTTGATAAATGAATAGGTTTAACTTTTATTTTCTGACTTACTAGTATCTTAATTATAAGGCTTTGTTATATTTTATAGTCGAATTTTAAGGTTTCAAATTCTTAGAACCTTCTATTTTGGGACATTTGTCTTCGGGAGATAACATTAATTGGTTGATATTTAGTCTTGATCGAACGACCCTGGCCTTTGCGAGTTATTTTAAAGATTCTCCACCATGGGTCAACGCTCATACTAGGCCATTAAATGGACTCGTCGGCCTAGACCAAAATAAAAGCCTCCCAAGCTTGATATGGCGTAGCCATGGTGTGACTTGCGATATGCGCCGTACTCTTTACTTCGTGAATTTAGTTTTTTAGTGAATATTGTATTCATTCAAACTTGTTTTGTTAAATGATATTTGGCATTCTTCCTTTACATTATCAGGATGTGTTAGGATTCTTCTGGATATGTCACATTTATTTCCTATCACGTGTCATTTATAATGCATAAGGTTATGGTCTATCAGTAGGCCTGATATGACTTAGATGACATCATCTCTTTTTATATGGCATTCATTCACCGGTGGATGCATGGTGAAATTATGATATTTAGATCTCAGATGTTCTAAGAGATGTTGAGACACTGATCTCTGAACAAACACACAATGACAAGGTAAATGCAAATTAAAGGTGCTATAAAGTACTTGAACACACAGAGTTGTTAACCTAGTTCGGTGTACAACAAGACCTACTCTGGGGGCTACCAAGCCAGGAAGAAAATCCACTATCAGCGGTATTAATTCGAAGTTAAACAACTTCCGGTTTACAACCTCTCACTTAATCTCTACCCAATGCAACTTCTATCTAGGAACTTCCTAGATATGAGAAACCTCTCACTCCCAATCACCTCAGCAATGTCTCACAGTCCCAATCCCAGCTACTGATATTGACAACCTTTCGCCTAAGTATTCAATTACAAAGCACTACTTGATTAAGAAACCCCTCAATCGAATACAATACTTGATCTTACTTAAAAGCTTTGATCAAGAACAATAGCTTGATAAACAAGCAACACACACTCAACTCAATGCATCAAAAGCTACATGAGTGATATACAATCATTCAATATTTAAAAGCTTATGAATGAATGACACAATTTACAACACAATAGAAACAGTCATACTTTTATATCAAGATGACATTAGAGAGGCTCACAATTAACACACACAAACCCTAACAAAAACACATGTAAGTTCCACACTAAAACTAGGTTAGTGACAATCTATTTAAAGCACACATTTGGATTGGATGTGGGCTTCAAAAACGCAGCAAGGAGACTGCTAAAAATTTGCATAAGCTTTTCCATAAAAATAGGTCTTCAATCATTAATTTCCTAAATAATCTCCATATTTAGAAACTAAGAATACATCTTGAAAACAGATAAAATCTTTTATACTTAATTTCCAGAATATTGTGCATTTGTAACAACCTAACAGAATTTAAACTGTAAACTATAACAAACACGATGTCGAATGATCAGGATAGGACATCTTGTAAAACACGGTTTCTCTGCAAGTTAGAACATCCTATTTAACATGTTGCTGTGTAATTTGTTTTACTAGAATTAATGTCAATCATAAAATAGACAATTAACACATGATCTTGGTTTTTTGTCAAATGGATCTTCATTTATTCATTTTCTAATTCTTCGGGGAGGGTGTACCTATATATAAGACCAAATCATTTTTTTTTATTTTCTGTTACATTTTTGTTTTCCATCGTCATTTTCATTCCTCTTGAAGTGTTTATGCTCTCCATTTTTTAAAAATTCCATACTTTCTACTAGAAAGTTTTTTTACGCTTCTTTATTTAACACTTATTTTGTTTTTTCGACTTTAGTGGGCTATTTTTTTTTCTTTTATCTACTAGGAGAGATAACGATTAGGATGGAAGCAATAGAGATTTTCTTTCTTCTTCCCCTAAACCTTAACCCTCGCCCTTTCTGCCGATAATAACGGCTAAGGAAGTTACCCTTGCTATTGGGTGATTAGTTATGTACCATTGTTTTGAGCTTTCATTCCCTTCATGCGAAGTGGAAAGGCGAGCAAGTGGAGTTACCTTCCTTAAAGTTACTACTATCTTTGTTTAAACATTCATTATGGTGTATATCATTAAGTACCCTTCTTTTATGCCTTTGATTGATGACGAAGTGCCATTCACACTCTTGGCTAGATAACACCTATTTGGGAACACATTCGGTATAATCTAACTTTATTGAAGTAGAGAGGTATGAAATGATGGAGTAGTTTAACGATCTCTGAAATGATAAAGTATGTGTGAGGGCAATTGTGTGGTTTTCATGATGTCAAAACATTGTGAACTTAACACAATCAAGGTGGAATCAAAGAAATCAAATGGATGCAACAAAGAAAAGTATTTTTGGCCACAAGACCTCAATAGGTCGACTCACAGGTACAATAGGTCGACCTACTGCAAACATTTGTGAAGGATTCCATGACAAGGCAGAATGTGTCGATGCATTGCCTCCTCAGGTCGACGCATACCATTTTGGAGGAACCTCGGGTATGCGCACGCCGATCCTTCAGGTCGACGCATCCAATCTTGGTGACTCAAAAATTCAGTGTACAAACAGAATGCGTCGACACATTAATGGCTCAGGTCGACGCATGGCTTTTTGAGGAAACTTCGGGAATGTGCACGCCGACCCTTCAGGTCGACGCAAGTGTCACACTCAGTTCAAATACAGGTGCAAAAGTTCAACAAGTCGACCTATGCAGGGGAGCAGGTCGACCTATCGCTTCTTATACTGGTTTTTGCTGTGTTTTAATTGGCCTATGCAAAGGGTGTGATATATATATCCAATTGATCATTCTTAAGTTTTTCCAACAAGAAACGTGAAATATATACTCAAGCTTCTTCTCATCTTCAACCTTTCGCTTATTGATCGAAAATCACACATAATCATCTTTTTCGATCGAAGTAAGGAACGTGCGTTGATAAGGTTCGACGGTAGACATTGGTCTTGTTCGAGTGAAGATTGTTGAGGGTGTTTCTTGTATAAAACCTTAGGGTTTTTCCTTCTACATCAAAGGTTTGATTCGAAGGTTTTTGACGATCGCTTCGCTTTGGTAATCAATTCAGCCGAGCATAAGGAATTGAGGGATTGAAGATCCGCTCATCAAATTTGCTACAACCAAAGGATTGAAAAGGAAGGATCGGGGTCTTGATCGGTAAAGATCATTGACATTGACTTGATTCAACTTGAATCAAGGGGAGGATCGAATTGTATTCAATTTTACTGCATGTGTGTAGTTGGTGATTGGTAAATTCTATCCTTGTTAAACACTTTGCAATCAAATAAGCTTAAGGTTCCCAGTCCCAGTCTCTTAAGGATGCAATCAACAAACCAATCTGAGGGGTTGTCCTTTTTGAAACCAAGAAGAGACACACATTTCCACCAAGAAAAAGAATATCATAAACTTAAGGTTCTCCCCTCTCAAAGAGTGGAAACAACTGATGTACCAAAGACCTAAAGCACCTCTAATAGATCTCCATCTCCAATTAAACAAAAGAGATAGGTTTACCAGCCAGAGGTTCCTAACTCCTAACACCCATTTGATATTAGGTTTACAAACATTATCCAACTTGACCTAGGAGATCTTAGAATCTCTCTTCTCTCCTCCCCCAAAGAAACCTTTTTCGAATCTTAACAAGCTTATTTCAAACCTTCAGAGGCATTTTCAAAAGGACAGAAATAAAATGGGGATAGTATTAAGCACAAAACTAAGAAGAAAGAATCATCCATTCAAACTAACATATTTGTACTTCCAGGATTTGAGCTTATTGGTCATCGAACTAACTAAAGGATTCCAAGTAGATTCAAGTCTAGGATCAACCCCCACAAGAATACCTAGGTTCTTAAATGGGAGGTTTTAATCTTATAGTGGAAGAAATCACCCGCATAGGCCAAAAGTATAGGATGTATATTAACCCCCTACAAGACTATTCTTGAAGAAATTAACCTGAAGAATCAAAGCCAACTTAAAACCCCTTAGTACCGCCTTAATATTTCACAGGTTATAAACAGTTGGAAATGCAAAAAGAGAGTGACATTTACATACTGAAGATGAGAAACCACCAAGTCAGACGTTCCCACCCTAAACCCGGAGTAAAGATCAATCTCAACAGCCCTAGAAACTAAACCACCAAGTCTCTCAGCCATAAGTAGGAAAAAGAAATGAGATAGAGGATCCCATTGTCTCAAATTCCTTTAGATTATATTCTCTTGAGTTTGACACCCACCAACCGGAACCACAAGATTCCTAAGAAACACACAAGCTCTCATACACGACCTCCATTCCTCATTAATTCCAAATCTGGTAAGCATATAGTTCATAAAAATACAACTAACTAAATCATATACTTTCTTACAATCTACCTAAGACAATAAGACAAACTTTCTTAAATCTCTTGGCCAAGTTTATCACCTTATTAACAACCAGCACTCCATGAACCATCATCCATTCTTTCAGGAATGCCAATTGATTATGAGAAACAAACTTCTCCATTACCACCCCAAATCTAGTAGCCAACACTTTAGCCACCATCTTATATGAAATTTTCATCAAAAAAATCAAACTAAAATCATTCAATAAAATCATAGAATTAACTTAAGGATGAAAATAGCAAAGTATTCATTACTCTATCTTTACACACTACTACAAAAACACATTTCACCTCATACGTGAAATGCATCTACCCTTGGTTGTAGAAGCAAGGTAACAAAGGGCGTCATGAAAAGTTTCCACTTTACCCCTCGGTTTTTAAAACACTGAGGGGAAAAGTTATCTGCACATAGGTTCGAATCCTAGCATCTGTACTTTTATTTTGTTAAAAACTAACGCATCATATCTCTCGATTTAATCATAAAACTTAGGGGTAAGTTAAATTTTTTAAAAAAAACTCGTTACAAACTATAGAATATTAATAAATTCATTATTTACCCATAATATTACATTATTTGCACAGAATATTAAAGTAAAAATATATAACAAATTTTGAATCTGAGTCATTGTCATAACTGTCGGTAACAACAAATGATGGATCCTCGTTTCATTGAAATCTTAGGGAAGAGAAAATGTTAGGTGCAATATATTCCAGATGGATTTTGCATTCATTTGTTTCTGATAAAAAAACAAAAAATGGTTAGTTAAATAAAATAAATATATAGTTATATCATTATTGAATAACACAAACTTTAAACCCAATTTATTTTCTGCTCTTAGCTTCAAAGTTTTCATGTTATGTGTTTCATTAAGAATTTTCGACACTCAGATGCTACAACGGAAAACACATATGACAACAGTTGTGAAATATGTATAATGATGGATGTACGTCTGTTGTTAGGGACTGTGTGATTGTATGTATGTTGTTTTCCGCCATAGGTGTGTGACCGTTGTGGTAAACTAGGTTTCGCGTTATATATCATAATGATTACCTTAAATAATCATTGTTATAATGTTCTAGGTCAAGGATTCGAAACCCAGCAACTACAATTTAAATTGAATAAAAATAACATTTCACCACGGTTATGAAAAATAACTGTTGTGGCATTACGCGTGAGTTTATTATAAAATGTGTAGATTGATTTTATATCCCTAATCCTCACTAAACAAATACAACCATTCAAATTTTTGTAGAAGATAATAATCTGATAAATTAACTTATTCTTGAAAAACAACTTAAACGAACTATTGTTTTTGGAATTGCATGAATCTCATAATTTATCTCTCGTTATTTAACATGTAAAATGTGGTTTAATGACCTAAGTCCTTCATATAATCGATTCCTTCTCTTCTAGTTTATTTTGAAAAGCATCAACTTGAAAATAGATTAAATATTGTAAAGCATAAACTAGAAGAGAAGGAACTGATGTTGTGAAGGACTTAGGTCATTAAACCACATTGTATATGTTAAAGAGCGAGAGATGAATTATGAGATGCGTGCAATTTGAAAACATTGATCGATCTAAGTTGGTTTTCAAATATAACTTAATTATTATATTATTATTTTCCAAATCAAATTAAATGAATGCATGTTCAATGAGGGGTGTGAAACAAACAATCTACATATGATATAATAAACTCAACAAGGAAAACATTTTGAACAGCAGTAATATATCAAATCATAAATAAAGTTTCACAAACAACTTACACACAACTTATAGTTTTCACATAACTTTGCAGCTTACACATTAGCTTTGTCCTACTGGTAGCTTTCACACAACTTTGCAACTTTGCAGCTTTCACGATGAAATAAAAGAAGGATGAAGCTTAAGTGAAAGCTGCAAAGTTGTGTTAAATTTGATTAGATGTCACACAACTTTGCACCTTTCACATTAGCTTCGTTCTCCTTCTATTTTCAACTTTGCAGTCTTTCCTACAAGTCAAAATGTATTAGCATTATATTGTAATCTAAGCAAAGCAAACATTTTAAACAACAACAATCAACTCAAAATATTTCACAAATGTACCGTGATGAAATAATTACACCTTATACCATAGTTGTCTAAAATAATTGCGGTGATATATCCATTTTTCCACAAAAAATGAAAAAGTGTTGGTGCTGAGATCTGAACCTGTAATACGGTGGGAGAATTAACTTTTAAAAATATTGCAGATAGCAAGAGTCGCCACCGACTTTTATTTTATCCAATTGTAAAGGCAAAAAGAACAGGAAAGACCTTTGAAAAATTTTGAGTTCGGGGGGTTGGTTATACAAAGGGAAGGTGTAAGGACCCTTTGTATCCATGGTTATCCATGGGCTCTTAATAGCTTATCTCACTTGTTTGTTTGTTTGAAAGAGTGTAGTGTGTGATTAGAAAATATTTTGAATAAGGATTTTAACTTGTAAATAAGTGTAGCCTTTTGGAAATTGTTTTGAAAAGAGGTGTGAAAAGCATTTGAGAGTTTGATTTGAATGTGAGCAAGCAGTTAAGAGCCACCTACCCTAAGTTTGTCTTTCTTGTTCTTTAAGTCTTTCGTTTGAAAGGGCTATCCATACCATAAGGAGGATAGGTAGTCTTTTCATTGGATGTATCGGGTCATCGAGGGTCATCGTTTTCCATAAGTCTATCCATACCATAAAGGGGAAGGAAGTCTTAGGAAAGGACGAGAATAGTCATAACAGGCAACCAGTAAGGATACCTTAGCAATCGAAGGGGACTATCATCATTTAACCGAGGGACAAGATCATTTATCGTAGGCAACTCGAAGGGACTATGATATTTTTATGATGACTTTATTTATAGGCAGCAAGCTAAGGTATCCCTACATCCGAGGGACTTGACTATTTAATCGAAGGCAGCATAAGAGGAATTACCCTAAAGGTGTGTGTGTGTGTGTGTGAAACAATAGTGATTGATTTATATTAATCCTGAAAATTATGGTTATGCTATGTTGCTTTTAGTCTTGCCATACAATCCTATTCAATTGTTAACAGTTATATAGTGTAGGAATTTAAAGGCAGAAAAAAATAAAGTCCTACGCTATTACAAGGCTTCGGAGAGGGGGAATTATAAACCAAAAACTGGGGGAAAGGCAGAAAATAAACCCTTAATTACTATTACAAGAAAACTTTTTGCGACCTATACATATTCTAGAATTTTAAATGAAAGAAAATTAAATAATTGAAATAAAGGCAAAAATTTAAATAAAAGGCGGAAATTAAAAGGCAAAAAACATTAAACAGAAGGCATTCGACAATCACAGAATAGGAGATGAGAAGAGAAGATCGTGAATAAAAAATATAGTTAGGAAAATTAGGGTAGATGAGGAAACCTAAAAAAAACCTAATGGTTATAAGCCTTATGGCTAAAAATCCTAATGACAACATTCACCTAAGGGAGAAACCTAAGTGGAAAACTTGAGACTAAGTTAATGGACAATACCTACCTCTTGAGTTTTCTATGGTTTCTTGATTAAGGTTAAAACTTAAAAACTAATTATAAATTTAATTAATTAAAATTAACCTAAATATTTAAATCTAAATTATAAATTAATTAACCTAATTAACTAATTAAAAAAATCTAATCCTAAACTAAATTAATTAAGGTTATTCTAAAGGGCTAAACCTAATAGTTATTGATTAATGAGTTAATTAAAAGTTAATTTTTAAAAATAATCTAATTAAACACAACAATTAAAGGAGAAACAAAAAATAGGAAAGAAAATATAAAATAAAGAAAAGCTGAAGAGTGCTAATTTTATGAGGCTGAACGTTGAAGGTCCATGGTGGGGCTGCACATCCACACGCATTAAATCAACCTGGGTGATGATCTGATGGTTGGCAAGTGAGGGTGCACGATTGGCCTTCATGAAGATGTTGCGCGCGATCTGCAAGCTAAGAAACTCAAAGAAAGAAAGAAAAAAATTGTAAAAAATCCTGGGTTCGAACCCATTGGGGTTTAAAGGACTTTACTCTCTGCCACCTGTGCTGCAATGTTTAAGTCATTGGTAAAACAAACGAAATATATAAAATAGGACATCACGTTTATGGGTGGCAGATTCAATCAATAAGTCAACTGGGCCCCATGGTTCCATAAGCGACGAATCACATGACACTGCTGCGCCACATGCGCGTTCACTGGCCCTGAAACATTCAAACCACCACCGGCGGTGGCCTTCTCCTTCTTCTCTGACGATGAGGTTTCTCATAGCCTGCAAAAACGAACAAAATCAAACAAAAGAAAAGCCCAGATATACTAAAATTCATGCTGCGAATTCACTGGACCCATTAGTTTGGATTAATAACACCTGCAACTGTGCAAACGAAGCTTCACCACTTTCAAGCTATAACAATGGCGAAACTCGGTTTCTTTACCAAAACTTAAAAGTGATGCATCAAAACGTTCCTAAACATCCTCATAATCATGAACATATGAGTTAAATTTATCCATATTGCATGAAAAGAAAAATTGAATTCAAAAAGAGTTGTCAAACCGGCAAGGATGGGAAAGTACAATTCGGAGTGCTTCAAGCTTCAAGAATGATTGGCATGAACTCCTAGGATCTAGAGGAAGGCAATGGAACGATTGAAATACACTAAAATTCGTTGAAACGAATTTTTTGATCATGCCCTAGTTTTAAGAACTTCTTTCTCCTTGAACCTTATTCCTTGGCTGCAGAAAAAAACCTCTCCTCTATTCTGAACGTGTTGCTTTTATATAGAGGACCTTATTAGGATTAATACTTGGCTTGATTTGCAAGAGAAAAGATTGGAGGATTGTTAGTTACGAATTTGTGTAAATATCTTAGGTAATTTTTGGTAACTTTCAAGTCTTTTTGTGGTTAATAGTAGTATTTTATTATCATTTTGTATATATTTATTCTTATATTTATATTATTGTTGAATAGTTCTTATCTTTGCAATCTATGTTGGATTTTGTAGTTTTTACAGATAATTGGAAGCTTGGACCATGGAAAAAGGATTTTGATGATGTTCCAAGACCAAAGCCAAGGGTTGCTAAAAAGTGGAAGCGCGCTAAGCGAGGTTGAGCCCACTAAGCGCGGTTTTTAAGAAAAGAAGGAAGTTCTGGCAGAGAGTTCCGCGCTAAGCGAGGTCTGGAGCCCGCTTAGCGCGGTTGGGCGGTTTAAGCAATTTTTGATAGCGCGCTTAGCGGGCTGCACCGCGCTAAGCGCGGTCTGCGAAACTTTGTTTATTTGATTAGGGGCCAGATCACTTTGAGAGAGAGAGAGAGAGAGAGAGATATTTTGAGAGAGAACCAAGAGCACAAAACACTGTAGCAAACTAAGAGTTGAAGATTCAAAGCCTTGATCGTCGATTAATTGCCTTTGATGCTTGTTGATCTTCATCCTTTACTTCTTGAGCAAGCTACCATTCTCATGGATAGCTAAATCACCTTTGTATCAAGATAAGATGTAATCTTCCTAGCTTTTTGTATGTATTTCTTGTGAATATATTGTGTATGAACATGTGATGATCAATATAAATGGTTTAGTTTATTTATTAAAGCTTTTCTATGGTATAAATGTTTGAGACATCAATGTTTGTATCTAGACCTAACTCTATCATTTATCAAACTATAAGTTGCAGACATGGATTTAACGTTTGATGTTTACTTAGTATCGGTTTTAAAATGTTATTTGTATTGTTTAAACGGTGGAGAAATTGTCGGTTAAACAATACGGTAAATCTAACTATATCGTTGCGGACACGTACGATATAGGCGTCGATGCGTAATTATATTGATCGTTACCGAGTTCAAATACGTATATTTATAAGGAAACATACAAATTTAGGTCGATGAAATCGAATCTTGATACATTTTCTTTAAATTAGAACTTTCATTACTTTACTCTTTGCTACTAAAAGTGTGAATGATCTTTTGCAAACCCAAACTTAAAATAACATTAACTCAAGACAAAATAGGCTATAGAACGGCGGTAATATCGCAATAATCCCTGTGGATACGATATAAACGAAAAGTACACCACAATACTCTTTCAAAAAAATGGCGCCGTTGCCGGGGATTGTTGTTTAGATATTGCAAGCATTGCAATAGTTTGTTCTGAATTGAGTCTTATAATTAATATCTTGTTGTTAGAACAAGATTTTTTCTGATCAATATTCTTAGTTTTGATGATAACAAGGATATGAATTTTGTGTGAGATAATGTGGTACTCTAATACATTGCAATTTCCCTTTCAGGAAATGTATAAAGAGTATGCACAAATCAGCGCTCAGAAGCTTTGTCTCAGAAGGTTCAGCATGCAACATCAGAACATGGTCTGGCAAGACATCAGAAGATGGTCAAGGCAGAATCAGAACATGGGTCTATGAAAGCATCAGAAGAACTTGAGATCAGAAGCAGAAGCACTGAAGTTCTCATGGTATCACGCTCAGAAGCACTTCAAAGTCAGAAGACAAGAAGATGATATGCACCAAGCTGTTTGACTCTGATGATATTCAAATATTATATTCACAAAAATCAGATCAGAAGAAAGTACAGGTGGCAGGCTACGCTGACTGACAAAAGGAACGTTGGAAGCTATTAAAGGCAACGTCAGTAGACACAGCGTGAACAAGGCTCGAGGTAGTTGACAAAAGCGTGAAACATTAAATGCAAAGCTGTACGGAACACGCAAATCATTAAATGCGCTTAACGGTCATCTTCTCAAACGCCTATAAATATGAAGTTCTGATGAGAAGCAAGGTTACGAATTCTGAACGAAATTATTCTGAAAGACTTGCTGAAACGCTGTTCAAATTCAAAGCTCAAAAACTTCATCTTCATCAAAGCTCACTACATTGCTGTTGTAATATATTAGTGAGATTAAGCTTAAACGTTAAGAGAAATATCACTGTTGTGATTATAGCTTTTAAGAAGCATTGTAAAACTCTTAGAATTGATTACATTAATTTGTAAGTAACTAGAGTGATCAAGTGTTGATCAGGATACTCTAGGAAGTCTTAGCTTGTGTCTAAGCAATTGTAATTAGAGTGATCACGTGGTGGTCAGGATACTCTAAGAAAGTCTTAGCTTGTGTCTAAGCATTTGTTCCTGGAGTGATCAGGTTGTGATCAGGATACTCTAGAAGACTTAGTCGCGGACTAAGTGGAAAACCATTGTAATCTGTTGCGATTAGTGGATTAAATCCTCAGGTGAGGTAAATCACTCCGTGGGGGTGGACTGGAGTAGTTTAGTTAACAAAGAACCAGGATAAAAATAACTGTGCATATTGTTTTTATCGTTCAAGTTTTTAGACTACACTTATTCAAACCCCCCCCCCCCCTTTCTAAGTGTTTTTCTATCCTTCAATTGGCATCAGAGCGCCGGTTCTAAGGTGCAAGCACTTAACCGTGTTTAGAAAAGATTCAGGAAGAGAAAAACGCTTCAGTAAAAGATGGCTGGTGAATCTCAATCAAATCCAACTGCATCTACATCTGGCTCTGCTGAGCAATACAATGGTAACAATGGTTATACTAGACCACCAATATTCGATGGTGAAAACTTTGAATATTGGAAAGATAAACTGGAAAGTTACTTTCTTGGTCTGGATGCTGATCTATGGGATCTTCTGTTGGATGGTTACAAACATCCTGTTAAAGCTACTGGTGTAAGGCTCACGAGAAGCGAAATGACTGATGATCAAAAGAAAGATTTCAAAAATCATCACAAATGCAGGACTGTTTTGCTGAATGCTATCTCTCATGCTGAGTATGAGAAGATATCTAACAGGGAAACGGCCCATGACATATATGAGTCCTTGAAGATGACTCATGAAGGAAATGCTCAAGTCAAGGAGACCAAAGCTCTTGCACTAATCCAGAAGTATGAAGCCTTCAAGATGGAGGATGATGAAGACATTGAAAAGATGTTTTCAAGATTTCAAACTCTGACTGCTGGATTGAGAGTTCTCGACAAAGGCTACACCAAGGCTGATCATGTAAAGAAGATCATCAGAAGTTTGCCCAGAAGATGGGGCCCAATGGTGACTGCATTCAAGATTGCGAAGAATCTGAATGAAGTTTCTTTGGAAGAGCTGATCAGTGCCCTGAGGAGTCATGAGATTGAACTTGACGCTAATGAACCTCAGAAGAAAGGTAAGTCTATTGCATTAAAATCCAATATTAAAAAATGCACTAACGCTTTTCAGGCTAGAGAAGAAGATCCTGAAGAATCAGAATCTGAAGAAGAAGATGAACTGTCCATGATCTCCAGAAGGGTAAACCAACTCTGGAAGAGCAAGCAAAGGAAGTTCAGAGGCTTCAGAAGTTCAAAGAAATTTGAACGAGGAGAATCTTCTGGTGACAGAAGATCTGACAAGAAGAAGGCTGTCTACTATGAGTGCAATGAGCCTGGACATTACAAGAATGAGTATCCGAAACTTCAGAAGGAGAATCCCAAGAAGAAGTTTCATAAGAAGAAAGGTCTTATGGCAACATGGGATGATTCTGAATCAGAATCAGGATCAGACTCTGAAGGAGAGCAGGCAAACTTTACGCTGATGGCGACAGAAGATGATGGATCAGAATCTACATCAGAATCAGATTCTGAAGAGGTATTTTCTGAACTATCTAGAGAAGAGTTAGTTTCCAGTCTAACAGAGCTTCTTGAATTAAAAGCTCATCTTAGTATCAAATACAAAAAGCTGAAAAAGCAATTTGAATTTGAAACTAAGAAGCTTCAGTTGGAAAATTCTGAATTAAAAGAAAAAGTTTTAAAATTATCCAATAATGATGGATCTCCTTCTGATTCAGAAAAATCCACTCCCAGTCTGAATCATATTCTGAAAGAATATGATTTAAGTTTCAGGAAGTTCTTATCTAGAAGTATTGGCAGAAGTCAGCTAGCTTCTATGATATATGTTGTGTCTGGGAACAAGAGAGTTGGCATTGGTTATGAGGGTGAAATCCCATACAAGCTTGAATTTGTGGATGATATGAAAATATCATACAAGCCTCTGTATAACCAATTTAAATTTGGCCACTCCCATGATATTAAGCACACATCACATGCACAAAATTTTCACATAACACACACCAAGAAGCATGTGACACAACCTAAGAAATATCATGGAACTAAGAATAAGAAGTATCATACTGTTCCTCCTGCTAAATATTTTGCTAAACCCAAGTTCAATCAGAACTTGAGGAGAACTAACAAGAAAGGACCCAAGAAATTGTGGGTACCTAAGGAGAAGATAATTTCTGTTGCAGATATCCTTGGCGGCAAAGAGGACAGAAAGCAAAATGTCATGGTACCTGGACTCTGGGTGCTCGCGACACATGACGGGAAGAAGGTCTACATTCCAAGACCTGGTGCTTAAACCAGGTGGAGAAGTCAAGTTTGGAGGAGATCAGAAGGGCAAAATCATTGGCTCTGGAACCATAAGTCTTGGTAACTCTCCTTCCATAACTAATGTACTTCTTGTAGAAGGATTAACGCATAACTTATTGTCCATAAGTCAATTAAGTGATAATGGTTATGATATAATCTTCAATCAAAAGTCTTGCAAGGCTGTAAGTCAGAAGGATGGCTCAATCCTATTTACAGGCAAGAGGAAGAACAACATTTATAAGATTGATCTTTCTGATCTTGAGAAGCAGAAGGTGACTTGTCTTATGTCTGTTTCTGAAGAGCAATGGGTCTGGCACAGAAGATTAGGACATGCTAGTTTGAGAAAGATTTCTCAGATTAACAAACTAAATCTAGTCAGAGGACTCCCAAATCTGAAATACAAATCAGATGCTCTTTGTGAAGCATGTCAGAAGGGCAAGTTCTCCAGACCTGCATTCAAGTCTAAGAATGTTGTTTCTACCTCAAGGCCGTTAGAACTCTTGCACATTGATCTGTTTGGCCCAGTCAAAACAGCATCTGTCAGAGGGAAGAAATATGGATTAGTCATCGTTGATGATTATAGCCGCTGGACGTGGGTAAAGTTCTTGAAACACAAGGATGAGTCTCATTCAGTGTTCTTTGAATTCTGCACTCAGATCCAATCTGAGAAGGAGTGCAAGATCATAAAGGTCAGAAGTGATCATGGTGGCGAATTTGAGAACAGATTCTTTGAGGAGTTCTTCAAAGAAAATGGTATTGCCCATGATTTCTCATGTCCTAGAACTCCACAGCAAAATGGAGTTGTAGAGCGAAAGAATAGGACTCTACAAGAAATGGCCAGAACCATGATCAATGAAACCAATATGGCTAAGCATTTCTGGGCAGAAGCAATAAACACTGCGTGTTATATTCAGAATAGAATCTCTATAAGACCTATTCTAAATAAGACTCCTTATGAATTATGGAAGAACAGAAAGCCCAACATTTCTTATTTCCATCCTTTTGGATGTGTATGTTTTATTCTGAATACTAAAGATCATCTTGGTAAGTTTGATTCCAAAGCACAAAAATGTTTCCTTCTTGGATATTCTGAACGCTCTAAAGGCTACAGAGTATACAATACTGAAACATTGATTGTAGAAGAATCAATCAATATCAGGTTTGATGATAAGCTTGGTCTTGAAAAACCAAAGCAGTTTGAGAATTTTGCAGATTTTGATATTGATATATCAGAAGCAGTAGAACCAAGAAGCAATGTTGCAGAAGCTGGCAGTCTCAGAAGCAATGGATCAGAAGATCAAGTTGCTGCATCTTTAGAGAATCTTAGGATTTCTGAAGAACCAACTATCAGAAGATCACCTAGACTTGCCTCAGCTCATTCAGAAGATGTGATCCTTGGAAAGAAAGATGATCCCATCAGAACAAGGGCATTCCTTAAGAACAATGCAGAATGTCAATTAGGTCTTATTTCTTTGATCGAGCCAACTTCTGTTGATCAAGCTCTAGAAGATCCAGACTGGATAATTGCCATGCAAGAAGAACTAAATCAGTTTACAAGGAATAATGTATGGGACTTGGTTCCTAGAACAAAAGGATTTAACATCATCGGTACTAAGTGGGTTTTCAGAAACAAGCTAAGTGAGAAAGGTGAAGTGGTAAGAAACAAAGCCAGACTGGTTGCTCAGGGTTATAGTCAACAAGAAGGGATTGATTATACAGAAACCTTTGCACCAGTGGCCAGGTTAGAATCTATTCGTCTATTAATTTCTTTTGCCACTCAACACAACATCACTCGTTATCAGATGGATGTCAAGAGTGCCTTCTTAAATGGTTATATAGATGAAGAAGTTTATGTTCACCAACCTCCTGGTTTTGAAGACTCCATGTCTCCAAATCATGTTTTCAAATTAAAGAAATCATTATACGGATTGAAACAAGCTCCCAGAGCTTGGTATGAACGTTTGAGTTCTTTCCTTCTGGAAAATGATTTCACTAGAGGAAAAGTGGACACTACTCTCTTTTGTAAAACATTTAAAAAGGATATTTTAATTTGTCAAATATATGTTGATGATATTATCTTTGGAACATCTAATGCTACACTTGGAAAGGAGTTTGCTGAGTCTATGCAGGCTGAATTTGAAATGAGCATGATGGGAGAACTCAAGTATTTCCTTGGGATTCAAATCAACCAAACTTCCGATGGAACCTATGTTCATCAAACGAAGTATGTGAAAGAACTTCTGAAGAAGTTTAATCTTTCTGAAAGCAAAGAAGCCAAAACTCCTATGCATCCAACATGTGTACTAGGTAAGGATGAGGTAAGTAAGAAGGTAGATCAGAAGTTGTACAGAGGTATGATTGGATCTCTTCTATATCTAACTGCTTCTAGACCTGACATTCTCTTTAGTGTTTGTTTGTGTGCTCGATTCCAATCAGATCCAAGAGAATCTCATTTAACAGCGGTTAAGAGAATTCTGAGGTATCTGAAAGGTACTACTAATGTTGGTTTAGTTTACAAAAGATCTAAAGATTACAACTTAGTAGGATTCTGTGATGCTGACTATGCCGGAGATAGAATAGAAAGAAATAGCACTTCTGGAAGTTGTCAATTTCTTGGAAGTCATCTGATCTCATGGTACAGCAAGAAGCAAGCTACTATTGCCCTCTCAACAACAGAAGCAGAATATGTTGCTGCTGCTGGTTGTAGCACACAAATGCTCTGGATGAGAAGTCAGCTGGAAGATTATCAGATATATGAGAATAACATTCCTATTTTCTGTGATAATACTTCTGCTATATGTTTATCTAAGAATCCTATTTTACATTCAAAAGCTAAACATATTGAGATTAAACATCATTTCATAAGGGACTATGTTCAGAAGGGTGTTATATCTTTAAACTTTGTGGATACAGACCATCAATGGGCTGATATCTTTACAAAACCCCTTGCTGAAGATAGGTTTAAGTTCATTCTGAAGAATATCAGTATGGATTTATGCCCAGAATGAGAAGATGAGAAGATCTTATGTATGAGTATCTTCTGAAATGAAATTGATTTTTTTTATAAGAAGTTCTGATTGAAATCAATTAGAAATTGTGATTCAGTTATTACTAACGTTTCATTGTCTAAGTTGATTCAGAATCTCTTTAAAAGCAAAACAGCTGTAACTGGCTATCCAGATGGTAAGCACGTGTTCACTATTTCTGGACAAGCGTGCGTGTAGTTGAGGGGACGTCTACTTAGGTAACTGTGCAAATCTCGTCTTTTGTCATTATTATCTCTCCTCACGTCATGTAACATTAAATGCCATTCATCATTTCTTTTATTGTTCTTCTCGTTTTTAAATCAGTCAAACGTTTCCCTTCCCTAGAACGTTTCCTTCCCCACATTCCTTCTATTTATTTCTCCATTTCTTTGCATTCTTCAATCAATCTATAAGCTCTCTCTCTCTCTTTATCTCACTTTTCTATGAATATCTTTTGCATAAACCCTAGTTCATTCTTCATCGATCTAGCGTTCATCATGAATCCTTCGCCTAGTTCTCTTCATCAAAACTTTAAACCAGTTGAAGAAACTAAGTCTCAACAGTGGCTGATCTATTTGAATAGAACGGATGGAAGGGTTAATCGGTTACAGGATGAGAAACATATCTCGGGATGGCATTCCAAGTTTTTCTCAAGTCAGATCTCTTCTTTGATGATGTTATCAACATTTGTCCAAAGGAAGAAGACTTTCTTGAGATATTGGATGAAGTTGGGTTCCATAAGGACTTAACTTCTATGTTAAGGGAAAGCCCATCTGAGAATACGCTCTCTCCTGGTAAACTGTTCTCAGTTCCTCCTTTGTATTCATTTACTTCTTTCTCTGGGAGCTGCTCAGGCATGCAGAGTTTCAAGATTTGATGACCAAGCAAGGGCAAGAACAACGCTGGGATTCATGATATACTAGCTTAGATTAGGACTAGGCTAGGGTTGTAGTCTTTGTGTCCTTGTAGTTTTCTTTGCTTGTTGCACTTGTGAATACGCATACATCTTATGTAACTCTGTTTGGTTAATCAATGAAAAGCTTATTCTGCATAACTCTTGTACTTCTGCTTATTTTATCAATGACTATTTGTTTCTCTTTCCTTTTGTCTCTTGCTTTACATCTGAATCTTTTATGCTTTTTGATGTTATGACAAAAAGGGGGAGAAAATATATGATAAATGATCTGATTAATATTATCAGTTACCGAGTAAAAAGGCTCCACATTTACTAACAGAACTTGCAAAGTTCAATGTTTTTAAGTTGTGTTGTTGCAGGAATCAAAGATTCAAGATCAACATAAGAAGCAACAAAATGAATCAAGCTCTTGGATTCTTGAAGCAAGCTGAGTGCTAGGAAGCTTCAGAATTAGAAGCAAGAAGGAAGAATGATCAGAAATAGTTCTTGGATTCTTGAAGCAAGCTGAGTGCTAGGAAGCTTCAGAATCAGAAGCAAGAAGGAAAAATGATCAGAAATTCTGATAATAGAATATGATCCAAATCATTATCTATTTGCTCTGATACATTGTCTATTGGATCTGATATATTCTATATGGCTTATATGGCTCTGATACATATTTTGTGTTCTGATACACATTTTATGTTCTAACTCATTCATGCTGACTTTTGTCGTTTAGTTTTGTTCTGTAACATTTCAGGATGTAGAGATGCTCTGATGATGCTCTGGTACATTCAACAATGTTCTGATACAATCTAGCATGAAGTGATGTAAGAAGAAATTCAAAGCTCTGAAGCTATCCGAGGGAAGCAGAAATCAGAAGCTGTGAATGTTCTAAAGATCCAGAAAACTCAAGTTCTGAAGCTGTCCTAAATGGAAGCATGAATCAAAAGCTGTGAATGTTCTGAAGATCAAAGAAATTCAAGTTCTGAAGTTGTCCTAAATGGAAGCAGTAATCAGAAGCTGTGAATGTTCTGAAGATCAAAGAAATTCAAGTTCTGAAGCTGTCCTAAATGGAAGCAGGAATCAGAAGCTGTGAGTGTTCTAGGGATCTAAAGAAATTCAAGTTCTGAAGCTGTCCAATGGAAGCAGAAGTCAGAAGCTATGAATTATCAGAAGACAGAAGCTTATGTGACCGTCTCTACCGAAATAATCAGGGAAGTCTTTTATTATTAAAGTTCTTCGAGTATTTATTTAAGGGGGAGATTATTCATCTTAGGGGGAGATTGTTAATCTCAGGGGGAGACATATTCACATGCTTATTCTATAGCTGTGTAATTTGTCTTTAGCCGTCTGCTCTTTCTGATCGCAAATTCATATCATTTATATATGTTTTTGTCATCATCAAAAAGGGGGAGATTGTTAGAACAAGATTTGTTCTGATCAATATTCTTAGTTTTGATGATAACAAGGATATGAATTTTGTGTGAGATAATGTGGTACTCTAATACATTGCAATTTCCCTTTCAGGAAATATATAAAGAGTATGCATAAATCAACGCTCAGAAGCTTTGTCTCAGAAGGTTCAGCATGCAACATCAGAACATGGTCTGGCAAGACATCAGAAGATGGTCAAGGCAGAATCAGAACATGGGTCTATGAAAGCATCAGAAGAACTTGAGATCAGAAGCAGAAGCACTGAAGTTCTCATGGTATCACGCTCAGAAGCACTTCAAAGTCAGAAGACAAGAAGATGCTATGCACCAAGCTGTTTGACTCTGATGATATTCAAATATTATATTCACAAACATCATATCAGAAGAAAGTACAGGTGGCAGGCTACGCTGACTGACAAAAGGAACGTTGGAAGCTATTAAAGGCAACGTCAGTAGACACAGCGTGAACAAGGCTCGAGGTAGTTGACAAAAGCGTGAAACATTAAATGCAAAGCTGTACGGAACACGCAAAGCATTAAATGCGCTCAACGGTCATCTTCTCAAACGCCTATAAATATGAAGTTCTGATGAGAAGCAAGGTTACAAATTCTGAACGAAATTATTCTGAAAGACGCTGAAACGCTGTTCAAATTCAAAGCTCAGAAACTTCATCTTCATCAAAGCTCACTATATTGCTGTTGTAATATATTAGTGAGATTAAGCTTAAACGTTAAGAGAAATATCATTGTTGTGATTATAGCTTTTAAGAAGCATTGTAAAACTCTTAGAATTGATTACATTAATTTGTAAGTAACTAGAGTGATCAAGTGTTGATCAGGATACTCTAGGAAGTCTTAGCTTGTGTCTAAGCAGTTGTAATTAGAGTAATCACGTGGTGGTCAGGATACTCTAAGAAAGTCTTAGCTTGTGTCTAAGCATTTGTTCCTGGAGTGATCAGGTTGTGATCAGGATACTCTAGAAGACTTAGTCGCGGACTAAGTGGAAAACCATTGTAATCTGTTGCGATTAGTGGATTAAATCCTCAGGTGAGGTAAATCACTCCGTGGGGGTGGACTGGAGTAGTTTAGTTAACAATGAACCAGGATAAAAATAACTGTGCATATTGTTTTTATCGTTCAAGTTTTTAGACTACACTTATTCAAACCCCCGCTTTCTAAGTGTTTTTCTATCCTTCACTTGTTTCTAAATTTATTTCCCTTGTGTTTGTTAATTTGCTTGGTTAGTTTTTCAGATTACAGTTTATGCGAGGACGTATACCTGCAGATCAACTCCTTTTTGATCTTGAGATTGAAAGGACTGCGCGTAGAGAGAATAGCAAAACTCGTAGGAGGAGACAACTAGCTAGGAAAAGAAGACAACAACAAGAAGCATCTTCTTCTTCAACTCCAGTTGAAAACTTGGTTGAGGAAGAAATGGCTGCGGATCCTCCACCTCGAGGGCCTTATGTTAACAGCCCTCGACTCAATGCACAATTTGCTCGTGATCAGGCCAATGGAAGAAACTCCGAAATGAAGACGGGGTTACTTCAATTGTTATACCAAAATCCGTTCACAGGGGAAGATCACGAGGATCCATTTACTCATCTAACAAAGTTCTATGAGATCGCCGGAACCATTGGTGCTCCGGAAGCCGAAGAAGAACAGGTGTTCAGGAGACTCTTTCCTCATTCCTTAATTGGAAAAGCTAAGGAATGGTACCTTGATCAACCAAATAATGTCATGACAAATTGGAATGAGTTAGAAGAGAAGTTCTTGGAGCGGTTCTTTCCTCACAATAGGTTCATGGAAGCGAAAACTTCTATTGCGGTGTTCTCTCAAGGTTCGAATGAATCTCTCAATGAAGCATGGGAGAGGTTCAAGTCCATGGTGAGAAAATGCAAAGGTCATGGGTTTGATGAATTGTCTCAAATCCATATCTTTAGGAATGGACTCCAACCTCAACCAAAAACTCTTTTAGATGCTACCGCGGGTGGTTCGTTGATGTCAAAAACAGCTGCTGAAGCAATTGCTATCATTGATAGGATGGCTTTGAATGATCATCAAGGGCAACACAACCGTAGTGCGTCGCAAAGAAAACCAGGAGTTCTTGAATTGAATACTAGTGATGCAATACTTGCTCAAAACAAGTTATTGACACAACAAGTAGAATTGCTCACTCAACAAATGTTAAAACTTCCTCAACAAATCAAAGAGATACATGGGATCCCTTCTAAAAATCAACAGGTGATGTGTTGTGAATTGTGTAGGGGTGACCATCAAACTGGTTTTTATCCTCCACCGGGTGAAGAGGTGAATTATGTGTCTAATCCTAATCAAGGATATGGTGGGAGACAACAACAACAACCTTACAACAATAACCAAGGTTACCAACAAAGAGGTAATCAAGGTTATCAACAAGGATGGAGGCCGGATGCGGGTCCATCGGATCGTCAAAATCCTTATCAAGGTGGTTACAATCAACAACCTCAACAAACAAAGCTTTCAATCGAGGACACTCTTAGCCAATTCATGCAATTGCAAATTGCAAGCCAAAAGAGTACGGATGCCGCAATAAAGAACCTTGAAACTCAAGTCGGGCAATTGTCAAAGCAACTTGCCGATCAAAACAAAGGTCCTTTTCCGGCTACTACACAAGAAAATCCTCGTGAGCATTGTAAGTCAATTCTAACTCGTAGCGGTAGGAATATTGATATGGGTGTAGGAGAGATAGTTGAGGAGGAAATTGTTGAGAGTGAAAAAGATAGGGTGATCGAAGTAGAAAAAAATGTTGAGGGTGATTTAGTTGAAAATGAGAAAGAAAAAGAATTAGTGGAAAAAGAAAATCTTGAGAAAGTAGTAGAAAACGAGAGAAAAAAATTGAGTGTGAGTGAGAAGGGAAAGAAGAAGGATGATTCTATTCAAGTGAAAAAATTACCTTACCCTCCCGGTCCGTCAAAGAAAGAAGATGCAAAGCACTATGCTCGGTTCTTGGACATCTTTAGCAAGTTGCAAATCAATGTTCCTTTTTCCGAGGCATTAGAGCAAATGCCGATGTATGCAAAATTCATCAAAGACATCATCACTAAGAAGAGAAGATTCTTGGATCCGGAGGTAGTAACGGTGAGCTCTTATTGTAATGCGTTAATTCAACGCACTACTCCGATAAAATCAAATGATCCTGGGCGGGTAACCTTACCGGTGTCTATTGGAAATGTTCACATAGGCAAAAGTTTGGTAGATACCGGTTCTAGCATTAATTTGATCCCATTGTCTATGGTGAGAAGATTAGGAATCAACGATTTGAAGCCGACAAGAATGACGTTATCATTAGCGGATAAATCCACAGCTCATCCTCATGGAGTTGCGGAAGACTTGCTTGTCAAGGTTGACAAATTTTGGTATCCTGTTGATTTTATTGTCATAGACATGGAAGAAGATCCTGAGATTCCATTGATCTTAGGAAGGCCTTTTATGAAGACGGCCCGAATGATGATAGATATTGATGATGGCTTAATGAAATTAAGGTACCAAGATGAAGAATTATGTCTTGATCTCTTTGAAGCCATCAAGCATCCGAGTGATGATGATGATTGTTTTAGAATCGATGCTACCAAAAGGGCTATTATGAAAGTGGAGAATCAAATGCACTTGTCGAATCCTCTTGAGAAGACTTTAATGGAAGCTCTTGAAGTTCTCACCAAAGATCAAGAGAAAGAAATTGAAGATTGCTTGAGAAATTTAGAGGCTTGTGATGAGATGAATCCATTTGAAACTCAAATTGAAGAGTTGAAGGATGAAACTAAAGTTGAAGAGCAAAAGGTGGAGTTGAATGTGTTACCATCTCACTTGAAATACGTGTTTCTAGGTGACAATTCTACTAAGCCGGTTATCATTAATAACGGTTTGTCTAGAAAGGAAGAGCATCGATTGAAGGAAGTATCGACAAAGAATCATGAAGCAATAGGATGGGTTTTATCCGACTTGAAGGGTATTAGTCCGGCCTATTGTATGCATAAGATTATGTTAGAAGATGATTTTCGGCCCGTGGCACAACCTCAAAGGCGATTAAATCCAACCATGAAAGAAGTTGTTAGAAAAGAGGTTGTGAAGTTATTAGAGGCGGGGATGATTTATCCCATCTCCGATAGCGAATGGGTGAGTCCGGTGCATGTGGTTCCTAAGAAGGGTGGATTCACGGTTGTGAGAAATGAGAAGAACGAGTTGATTCCTTCGAGAGCGGTGACCGGGTGGCGTATGTGTATTGATTATAGGAGGTTGAACCAAGCAACAAGAAAAGATCACTTTCCATTACCTTTTATGGATCAAATGCTAGAGAGGTTAGCCGGAAGAAACTTCTATTGTTTCCTGGATGGTTATTCAGGATACAATCAAATATCAGTGAATCCGGCGGACCACGAGAAAACTGCCTTTACATGTCCTTTTGGCGTTTTTGCATACCGAAGAATGCCATTTGGACTATGTAATGCTCCCGCAACATTTCAAAGGTGCATGCAAGCTATCTTCTCAGATTTGATCGAGAAAAGCATTGAGGTGTTCATGGATGATTTTTATGTGTACGGTCGTCATTTGACTTGTGCTTGAAAAATCTTGATGTGGTGATGGAAAGATGTATTGAAACAAATTTGGTTCTCAACTGGGAGAAGTGCACTTTCATGGTAACGGGTGGGATTGTTCTTGGCCACAAGGTATCTTCAAAGGGGCTTGAGGTCGATCCGGCAAAAATCGAGGTTATTGAGAAGCTTCCCCCTCCGGTGAATGTGATAGGCATAAGGAGCTTCTTGGGACATGCTGGGTTTTATAGAAGATTCATCAAGGATTTCTCCAAGGTCGCAAAGCCTTTGAGTAATTTGCTCAACAAAGGTATGGAATTTAATTTTGATGAATCATGTCTAAAAGCTTTCCTAGAACTCAAAGCAAATTTGACCACCACACCCATAATTGTCGCTCCTAATTGGTCGCTTGAGTTTGAACTCATGTGCGATGCGAGTGACTATGCGGTTGGTGCGGTCTTAGGCCAAAGGAAGAACAAACAATTCCATGCTATACATTATGCGAGCAAAGTTTTAAATGAGGCACAGGTTAACTATGCCACTACCGAAAAAGAATTGCTCGCAATTGTATTTGCATTGGAAAAGTTTCGTTCTTACCTCATTGGGTCTAAAGTGGTGTGTTATACTGATCATGCCGCAATCAAATATCTTCTCACCAAGCCTGATTCAAAACAGAGGCTTATTAGGTGGATTCTTTTGCTTCAAGAATTTGATCTTGAAGTGAGAGATAAGAAAGGCACTAAAAATTTGATTGCGGATCATTTATCTCGGTTAGTGAATACCGATGTGACAAACAATGAGAAAGAAGTGAGGGAAGAATTCCCCGATGAAAAACTGTACATGGTACAAGAAGTTAGACCCTGGTTCGCAGATATGGCTAATCACAAAGCATCTGGCTGGATACCAGAGGATCTAACTTGGAATCAAAGAAAAAAGTTTTTGAACAATGCTAATTTTTATGTTTGGGATGATCCTCACTTGTTTAAGTTGAGTAGTGACAATCTTTTGAGAAGATGTGTCGCGGATGAGGAGACAAAAAGCATTTTGTGGCATTGCCACAATTCGCCGTATGGTGGTCATTTTAATGGTTTGCGTACGGCCACAAAAGTCCTTCAATCGGGATTTTGGTGGCCTACTTTGTTCAAAGATGCTTACCACCATGTTGCCTCATGCGACAGTTGTCAACGAACTGGTGGAATAGGGAAAAGAGAGGAAATGCCCCTCCAAAGTATTGTAGAAGTAGAAGTATTTGATTGTTGGGGCATTGATTTTGTTGGACCATTCCCTTCCTCTATGTCAAATGAATACATCTTGGTAGCTGTGGATTACGTGTCTAAGTGGGTGGAAGCGATTGCTTCACCCAAAGCGGATGGTAAGACCGTGATAAAATTTTTGAAGAAAAATATATTTTCGCGGTTTGGCACGCCAAGAGTGTTAATTAGTGATGGTGGATCTCATTTCTGTAATGTCCCGCTTGAAAAAGTGTTGGAGCAATATGGAGTAAAGCACAAGGTGGCTACTCCATATCATCCACAAACTAATGGGCAAGTTGAGAGGACCAATAGAGAAATTAAGAGAATTCTTGAAAAAACTGTGTCTAGCTCTAGGAAGGATTGGTCGATGAAATTAGATGAAACCTTGTGGGCGTATCGGACCGCTTTCAAAGCACTGATCGGTCTTACACCATTCCAAATGGTGTATGGTAAAAGTTGTCACCTTCCCGTAGAACTAGAGCACAAGGCATATTGGGCCTTGAAGCTTTTGAATTTTGACCACAAGTTGTGTGGAGAGAGAAGAAAAATCCAATTAAATGAGTTGGAAGAGATGAGATTGCATGCCTATAAGTCTAATTCGATTTACAAGGAAAAGACCAAATTCTATCATGATAGTAAGATTAGAATTAAAGATTTTAAGGTAGGACAATTGGTGTTACTCTTCAATTCCCGGTTAAGACTTTTTCCGGGAAAGTTGAAGTCTAAATGGTCCGGACCGTTTTTGGTCAGAGAGGTTAGAAGCCATGGGGCTATTGTGATAGAGGACCAAAAATCAAAGCAAGAATGGGTAGTTAATGGTCAGAGGTTGAAGGTTTATCGAGGAAGCGATTTTAATCGTGAAACTTGTGTTTTATCGTTTGGTGATCCTTGATTGCCTTTGACTGTCGAGCTGACCGACGTTAAACAAAGCGCTTATTGGGAGGCACCCCAATTTGTAAATATTCAGCTTGTTTTATGTGTTTTTTACCGTTTATGTTTTTTGCGTTCTGGTCGAGCCAAAATCAGCCTACCGGTAAAGTTACACTTGCTGGTAGAAGAAAAATTTTTCTGTGTTCTGTCAAGGGCGCTTAGCGCGCTCTAGCCCGCTTAGCGCACTTTTGAAATTTTGGAACCCTTAGTTCCAGAGAGTTGCGCGCTTAGCGCGCTTCAGACCCCGCTTAGCGCGGGTGGGTTTTCAAAAAAAAAAAATTATTTTTGAAGTGTTGGGCCTTTGTTTCTGACCTGGCCCAGCGCGTTTTCTGAATGAAAAAATAGGGTTTGAGGTCTTTGTGCCTCATTTTCCCCATTTTTGCTCTCCTAAGCTTGTTTTCTCTCTTTGCTTCTCCATTTTAGTCTTTGCTCTTTCTTCATCTTCATCATCACCAAGGTAAGCAGCTTCTTCTCCATTTCCTTTGCTATTTCTTTATGCTTGTTTTATATATTAGGGTTTAATTGTAGATTAGGAATAGAAATTTTGTGGTTAGGGTTTGTGTTTTGAAATCTTAGTGATATAATTTGATTTCCAGTGCCTTGTACATGTTTAGAATAGAATTTGGGTGCTGGAAATGTTTGGTTGCAACCCTGGTTCGCAGGGAATTTTTCTGCAAATCGCAGAGCCCGCTTAGCGCGGTAGGCGCGCTTAGCGCGGTCTGGGGATTTCAGAAAAATTCCCTCTTCTGCCTGTTTTTGTTTGATGCAGGGGGAGTGTTCTATTGCTTTGATTCTGATTGTAGCTGTTTATTTTTGTTATTTTTATGTTAACATGTTGGTTTTGTGTTGCCATTTCTTTAATCATTTCATATGGGACCGAAATTCCTAGGCTCTAAGAAAAGAAAGACCGGAACCGAAGGTGGCAGTTCTTCTCAAGCACCTAGGGGTATTCCGTTTAATCAGAACCGATTTAAGAGTCATGTCCAAGAGGAGAGGTACAAGAAGTTAGAGGTTAGGACATGGTGGCCAGAGCGAATTGTGAGAATCAATCCTGAGGGAACCTATGGGTGGTGTCATAACACCATTGAGGAGTATGGTTGGCTTAAACTTTGTGAGCCTGCACCTAAGTTTCATTTGGAGATTGTAAGAGAGTTTTATGCTAATGCCATTCCAAATGAGGAATTTCCGGTTGAAGGTGTGGCCTATGAGTTCAAAACTTGGGTGCGTGGTAAGGAAATCGACTTTTCTCGTCAGGCAATCCGTGAATTTCTTGGAACTCCATTGCCTTTTGAGGATGGTGAGCTGTGTGGGTATCATGTGCAATTGGCACGGGGAAATTTTGATTGGGAGCATCTGAGGGAGGTTTTGTGTATGAGTGGGCATTCTTATGATCTTAATCCTTCACAGCAGCCCCAGAAGTTTTCTAGAAAAGTGTTGACTACTAATGCTCAGGTTCTCATGTCGGTGGTCCTTCATAATTTAAGGCCTAGGAGTCACACTTCCTCTTTGCCTGCTGAGTCTGCTGCTTTGGTTGCTCGTATGATTGAGCACGAGCCGATTGATATTACTCGCATTATTGCGAATGAGCTGAAGAGGGTTGCTTTGAGTGGAACTCGGCATGGTGATCGTGCTCCCTGCAAGCTGATTTTTCCTGGTTTGATCATGAATCTGTGCAAGAAAGCAAGAGTGCAGATTCCTTCTGAGGGTCTTGTGTCTATTGACACTTTTATTGATGATACTTTTATTGAGCGTTATTGTTTATCCAGGTTGACTGCTGTTCCTGTTGCTGCTGCTCGCCCTGCTCGCCGTCGTAGTGATCCTGATAGAGAGGAGAACTTGGCATTTCATATGGCGCATCAGAGAGCATTCATGTTTTTGCATGATTCTATGTCTCAGCTGAGGTTACAGATGATGGAGCCCCATGTGGCTCATCCGTGGAGTTCTCGCCAAGACTTGGTGGATTATGCTGATTGGCCTGAGGTCAGTCCACTTCCTGAGGAGGAAGAAGGTGGCGAGGATGAAAATGTGGAAGAAAATCAGGATGAGGATGAGTAGTTTTATATTTTATGTTTAGTACTATTAGTATGTTTAGTGCTAGTTTTTTTTTTTATTTTGACATTAGCTTTGTTATGTTTTGTTCCATCCTTTTATAGGATGAGGTATTTTGAACCTTAGGCATTGCTATGCCTTTTTGGATATTGTGACACCTTTTGGTGTTTGTTTTAAATTATTAAGTTTTTAGTTTAATTGCTTTTATTTCTATGAACATATGCAATTGTTTTTTTTTTAATTTTTGTTGTCCTTGTGAAAGTGTTTCCTTGAGGGAGCAAGTTTTACATCCAACTGGGGCGGTGATGATATAATGTGAAATTAGTACGTGCAAGGTAAGTTTTTATCGTTTCTTTAATATACCATGAATTAGATGCTTGTAATTGTACAAATTAGATGTCATATTTTCTTTAACAAATATAGTTCAATATTGAATCATTTTAGTTCTAAAACTAGTGTGAGGAGCCTTTCCATTGTACATATATATATTATTTTGTGATTACCAATAATGTGCGTTTAACTCGTGTTTATTATGTTTAATCTTGCGTTCTTTTTATTTAATTGTGTAAAGCATGAAAGTGATCAAAGCATTTTGTTTCGTATTACGAGTATAACTTCTCTACCATATATAACCTACCCGGTGAGTGTGTGAGCATTTGATAACCACTTTGAGCCGTTTTTGCCAAGATTCAAGCGGTATCAATTCCTTGTCTATATTTGCCGATTTTTGATATGAATCTTGATGATTTTCTTTCAACCTTGAAGAGTACCATTAATTGTGGTTAGGAATGTTTCCTTTTCGCCTTAGAATAGAGAGCATTCGTGATTATGTGGTGGTAATATTCAAGTTGGGGAGAATATAAAATTTTGGTTGTATTGGTAGTGAGAAGTAAATAAGTGATTGCTCAAGAGAAAAAGAAAGAGAAAAAGAAAAAGAAAAAGAAAAAGAAAAAAAAAAAGGGGCTTTGTATATAGCTAGTTCCTTTAAATTAAGAAGGTGAACTCTTGAGCAATAAATTTGTGTGAGTGGTTGATAAGGATATGTGGATATAATTGTATTTGAATGCTCTCTTAGGTATTGACCCTTTCGTTTCAATGGCCTTGAGAAATGACACTTCCTTGTTAACCAAGCCAAGATACAACCCTAAAGACTTTGTGATTCTTGCTTTTACGCTTTTTATATAAATGTTGTGTAGATGAATGCATAATTAATTCTGGATGTTGGCGACATTGTTGTGTGAGTGTTAGGTCCTCAATTTTGTCTCTTACTAGAGAAGTGTGTAGGGTGTGATTCAATTTTGAACTTATTTTGTTTTAGGAACTTTTTACATCAAAGGTGTATTTAGTATTAGTATCTCAATCATGGTATTATTTTAGCAAGGGTGAGATGTTACTTGTGTGCTTATGGAATTTGAACCACCCATTTGTTCTTGTCTTAGCTTGTGCTCTCTTGGTTTTGTTTGTTGTTGTTTTTATGTTTGTTTTTGTTTGAGGACAAACAAAGGTTTAAGTTGGGGAGAGTTTGTTAGTTACCAATTTGTGTAAATATCTTAGGTAATTTTTGGTAACTTTCAAGTCTTTTTGTGGTTAATAGTAGTATTTTATTATCATTTGGTATATATTTATTCTTATATTTATATTATTGTTGAATAGTTCTTATCTTTGCAATCTATGTTGGATTTTGTAGTTTTTACAGATAATTGGAAGCTTGGACCATGGAAAAAGGATTTTGATGATGTTCCAAGACCAAAGCCAAGGGTTGCTGAAAAGTGGAAGCGCGCTAAGCGAGGTTGAGCCCGCTAAGCGCGATTTTGAAGAAAAGAAGGAAGTTCTGGCAGAGAGTTCTGCGCTAAGCGAGGTCTGGAGCCCGCTTAGCGCGGTTGGGCGGTTTAAGCAATTTTTGATAGCGCGCTTAGCGGGCTGCACCGCGCTAAGCGCGGTCTGCGAAACTTTGTTTATTTGATTAGGGGCCAGATCGCTTTGAGAGAGAGAGAGAGAGAGATATTTTGAGAGAGAACCAAGAGCACAAAACACTGTAGCAAACTAAGAGTTGAAGATTCGAAGCCTTGATCGTCGATTAATCGCCTTTGATGCTTGTTGATCTTCATCCTTTACTTCTTGAGCAAGCTACCATTCTCATGGATAGCTAAATCTCTTTTGTATCAAGATAAGATGTAATCTTCCTAGCTTTTTGTATGTATTTCTTGTGAATATATTGTGTATGAACATGTGATGATCAATATAAATGGTTTAGTTTGTTTATTAAAGCTTTTCTATGGTATAAATGTTTGAGACATCAATGTTTGTATCTAGACCTAACTCTATCATTTATCAAACTATAAGTTGCAGACATGGATTTAGCGTTTGATGTTTACTTAGTATCGGTTTTAAAACGTTATTTGTATTGTTTAAACGGTGGAGAAATCGTCGGTTAAACAATACGGTAAATTTAACTATATCGTTGCGGACACGGACGATATAGGCGTCGATACGTAATTATATTGATCGTTACCGAGTTCAAATACGTATATTTATAAGGAAACATACAAATTTAGGTCGATGAAATCGAATCTTGATACATTTTCTTTAACTTAGAACTTTCATTACTTTACTCTTTGCTACTAAAAGTGTGAATGATCTTTTGCAAACCCAAACTTAAAATAACATTAACTCAAGACAAAATAGGCTATAGAACGGCGGTAATATCGCAATAATCCCTGTGGATACGATATAAACGAAAAGTACACCACAATACTCTTTCAACAAGGATATTTAATTGATTTTTTCATAAAATATTTCCAAATATGGCAAATTCTATTTTCATGCTCTTTTCTCATATGTGATGTGGATTCATGGCCAATTTAGAATCAACTTGGATCTAAAAGAATCAATCATAAGATCTTTGAACTTTAAATCATGATTTTATTTATTTATTTTTGTAATTAAATGAATAAATCCAAAATTAAATTAAATAAATCACAAAATAAGTGGAAATTGGTTTATGGGCTCTCAGTAGGCTTAATATCACGTGGATGATCCAAAGTTAAAGGCCCACTACTTAAAAATTAGATTTTGTTTATTTAGGGCTTCAAGCATTTTCCAATTTTTACCCAACTGGTGAAAGTCATAACTCATTCAATATTTATCATATGGAGATGATATAGGAATTTTTGGAAAGCCCAAGATGTCCTCTATAAGCCACTTTGGAACCTTTTTTGCATTTGAATAATTTATCCTGATGATATTGCTCCTGGCAAAAAAATAGCTTTTTGCGAGCTTCTAGAAGGACCTGTAATGCTTTGGCTCATATCTCTCAAATGAAGCACTTTTGGCCTTGGCTTTAGAGATACAAAGTTGTAGAGAATTAAATTTCCTTCAAAATAGGCTTTGGTTAGGAAATTTCTAATGTTCCATGTGAAAATTATGGCTGGTCAAAGTTCAATTGACTTTTAGGTCAAAAACCCTAATTTAGAAACTTTGAGTTTTGTTGATTCCTGGACTTTTCTTGATGAATCATGATCAAATCTTGATCAAATGGTGAATGTTACTTCAAAATATTGATGTTGACCAAAAATCAGGAGTTTTGACTGTAATTTGACCTTAGTTGACTTTCAGGTCAAACTGGTCGAATGCTGACCATTTGAGCAGTTGAGTGGGCAATCTTGTGATCCAAGGCTTGGAACTTGGCATGGGGATTCTTTGAGGCATATGGGAGGCTATGAAGTCCACTTGAGGCATCAGAAACTGATTTTACCTGGAAAAAAGCAAAACCCTAGTTGGAGGCTTGTTGTTTAGGAGATAGGTAAGTGAGCTTATTCCTCAGCGCTTGAACCAATTTATTTGAAATATGATGGGCAAATTTTGGGGTATGACAGAACCTTTTCACTAAAGGTACATTTTACTACGGTTGTTCACTAGAACACTGTCACTATTACTCAAGTTTTAATTTAAAACTTCACCATTTGTATGCGTATTATCACAAGGCTTGAAACTTGGCATGGGGATTCTTTGAGGCATATGGGAGGCCATGAAGTCCACTTGAGGCATCAGAAACTGATTTTACCTGGAGAAAAGCAAAACCCTAGTTGGAGGCTTGTTGTTTAGGAGATAGGTAAGTGAGCTTATTCCTCAGCGCTTGAACCAATTTATTTAAAATATGATGGACAAATTTTAGGGTATAACAGAACCTTTTCATTAAAGGTACATTTTACTACGGTTGTTCACTAGAACACTGTCACTATTACTCAAGTTTTAATTTAAAACTTCACCATTTGTATGCGTATTATCACAATCTATCAATAAAAAGTAAATTTATTTTTATATTTTACATAACATGTGCTAAAAAATGATAATAAAATAAATTTTTAATTCCCTTGTAATGAATTATAAAGTGGTTTTAATATTTAATAATTACCTATATATTTAAAATGATAAAATCAGTTTAAAAAATATCTCTCAAAATTTTATGATAAATTATTTTAAAATAATAATTCGATAAAATCATATATTTAAATTTAATAATTCGATAAATTTTATTTTAAAATAATTATTTTAACAAATTTTTTATTTAAATTTTAAAATATGTTATATGATTAAAAATTATAACAAAATATAACTTTTTTATAAAGGAATTATTTTAATTTTTTCAGTAAACGGACACATAATATAACATACTAAAACTAATAATAAGAAACAATAAAATAATTTATAATCAAAATATAATAAATATTAAAAAGATTATACAAAAATAAGAATTGTTATTATGAGCATCACTTAATAAATATTATTAAAAAACACTAATTAACATTAAAATTAAATATTTTTAATCTTTAAATAATCTCAATAAAATGTAAATAAATGAAAAGAGATTTTTTTATATTTGACTAAATTTAAAAAGTCGTCATTTTGTAAGAACGTGCAACATATTTAATCGTAATAAAAAACTATAAATAAAAATAGTTTCATTAATTTTATACAATTTGTTTTTGAAATTTTTTTAGTTTGAGAATCAAATAAATTTACAAATTTATATTCATATCGTAATTTAAAAGAATTGCAAGACTAACTATTAATTCTAGTTGGAAAGTTTTTCTAGAAAATTTGCTCTTATCAAAACAATAATTTCTTGATTAAAATGTTGAACATTTCTTTTCAAATTTTGGGTAGGACCAATGTTGCAAAATTAAAAAAATATATATTTAAATAAGATATTATAGAAGAGCCAAAACATTAATTCAGTTAATTAAATATGAAAATATAAGTCATAGTATTTGGTATGTTTATATGACACAAGTATTACAAGTAAAATAATAAAACATATGTTATACATTTATATAGTAAAAAAATTATATAAAGTCAAGTATTACAAGTATTACAAGTATTATAAGTCATAGTATTTGGTAAGTTATATAAAGTCTCATTTTTCATTTAATGTTTTTATTTAAGTAGGTTGATAGAGAATTAATTTAATTTTAGTTGACTCAGACCAAAATTAAATTTATAAATAAAGTAAAAAAATTCAAAAATAAAAAATAAAATAAAAATAAAATCTAAAGTTAAACTGATCAAATATTTGTGTAGAAAAATTTACCCCCTATAACCAACTATATAATTTAAATTTAAATTCACATGATTAAATAAAATTCTAGAACCAACTACTAATTTTAATTTTAGTTGGACATCTTTTCCATACCAATTGACGCTTAACAACATAAGTCTTTTCCAAATTTAAATTTAAAAATATTATGATTATTGAAACTAAAATATTATTTGTTTACATAAAGTATATAATAATTAATATATGTAGCTTCTAAAAATAAATAACATAGACATTATCAAATAAAATAAATTTTATATATATATATATATATATATATATATATATATATATATATATATATATATATATATATATATATATATATATATATATATATTGAATATTTTTAATTAAATAATTGAATTAACTGTTTGATAAACTTCACTTAAAAATAAATTATTTAGGATGAATGTGAGCTTAAAGTCTGATGAAATAATTTTTTTTATTAAACTTTCCAACCGAAGGATATAAACAATAAACATGCAAATACAATTCAAACTCTAACCATGACTGGGATAGAGATGGCATGTGTCTTAATCTCAATGACTGAATATCTCAGTTGCCATGTTGAAACGTTAAGTATATATCACTCACATAATTACAACCACAAATACAGATGAAGTGTTATTTTCAGTTTAAATTTTGATTTAAAACAACTTAAAACATATCCAAGAAATTAATGCTTTTACTTAACTTTGCCTATATAGGTGTATGACTATTTATAATTCTTTAACATATTTTGTTTTTGAATGCTCATGTCATGTGTTTGATACTTCAACTTCTACGTGTCTATTTCTGTTATTAATTTAGTGTCTTCTCTACTAACTACTTTACAAAACTCAAATTTTCAACGTATGTTATGTGCAAATGATTTCAATAAAAAAAATAATAACTTTTGAGAATTTTTATTGCACACACAACCTTGTGGATCTATCAATCAATGTTACATTGAGGTGTATCTAGAATGTTTATTTTCAATTTGATTACGTATTCATAACAAGACTTTTTGACCACCATTATCAATTATGAGTTTTATTTATCTTTTCAACTGTTGTTCATTTTATACCATGGCTTTCTATTTTTTGAAAGTCTCAACCACTTTGTTGGCAATTGGCAGCAGGGAGAGAAAAAGGCATTAAACGAAAAGATTTATATTTTATTTTATCAAAAATCAAATTGAACAATTGAGAAACCTATTGTTTAAAGGTCTAAGATACAAAAAGTCAGAGGAAAAAAAACTCTAACCAACTAAATGGACTAATTAAATGGGCCTAAAATAACTAAAGGGGCCTAACACTAAATTAAAATAAAAAGACAATTACAATTTAACAATCCCCGGGACAAAAATGAGAAGTTTTGTGGATAAATGTACAACCTAATTTTATGAATTGATTGGCATGAGGTGAATTACTTCTTGTGTTTATCTGGCACTAAATCGCAATCAATTTCTATATGTTCGTGCGTTTGTGGAATACCAAATTAGTGGTGATATGGATGACAACGCGAAAAGTTCTCGGATTCAAACTCATCTACAACAAGTTGTTATTGGAATGATCGGATATGTTAAACCGAATGGATTAAAGATGATGGATTATGAATCAATACAACTTTCGATTAATCAAAAGCTTAAACAATTCCACTGAGTGCTTACTACTTCCAATGAGTTGTTTAAGATAAAATCAATAGTTTGTGAGTTTGTCAATTTATCAAACACTTGGTGTGCAAAATACACCAAGTTCAATGTTACTCAAGTTGTGGTGATGAGGTTACTAGATAGTAATCAAAGTGAATGCTATGAGTTTATAGAATACTTTACAAACACCACAACTATGGTAAAAAATGTTTTAACAAATGAAATCACACAAACTATAGCAAATGAAAATAAAGATGCGGAAAGAAAAAACAACACACGATTTGTTTAGGCAGTTCCCCTTGTCGTCCTCGCGTAGGGTACGTCTGCCCCTAATTCTAAAATCTAGAATTAGGATCTATGATATTAAGTTGCAAAGCTTTTACAAGAGAAGAATAGTCACCAATACCCAATTTACAATTGCAGAATTTGATACTATGCTCTTCTCTTCCCTTGATTCGAGCTGAACCAAGTATGCCAAACTCTTCGAACAAACCTTTGGTTAACGCTACTTGTTTGCACGCACTCGGCGTTCCGCAAACCTTTCACTCAGCTGATTTCGATCGCGAGAAGTATGACCCCAAATCTTTTTTCACAATCCTCCGATTACCGCTACTTGATTGAACCAACCCACAGTTACCCAATCCTTTCACTCGATTGAACTCGATGAAGCAAAGACTTGTGCAAAAAACCCTAAATCTTAAAGATCATTGAGGAAAAAACCTCAATGGTTTTATCCAAGAAAAAACCCACACTTGCTCAACCCAAATCTGAAACTCAATCTTCAATTTGGACGTTATCAACACAGCTTTGCACTTTGATCAACACAAATTGTTATGTGTAATTTTTGATGAATATATGAGAGGTTGAAGATGATGAGGCACAATGTGTATATCTTTTATTTTTTCTTGTTAGGTTGAAAATGAGATTAAACTTGTATTTATGTGTTACCCAATAATTAAAGATCAAAAACATAGGAGAAAATAAGTCACAAACAACGAGCGGTCGACCGCTATAGACGAACAATCGGCGCGAGCACTCCCGAGATAGGTGAAAGCAATTTGTTTCAGTGATGCATCAACCGTTGTAGGGCATGTTAGACGCTGGCCTATAGATCTAGAGGGGGGTGAATAGATCTCTCTAAGTTTTTACAGATTTTTCTACAGACTCGAGCGAAAGCGGTTCTGAATCGACTTGCGTCTATTCTGGACCGCTATTGCAAAGGTCGTATGTGTTTCAAAACCAAAGAGTGAGTGGAATTGATGGTGAAGTAATATGATAGCTTAACCAATACGTTTAACCACTGAAATCCAATTAACTTCTAGATTGACAACTTTGATTTGCAATGCAGTAAGATTGGATTAAGCAAAAACACAAACACTTGGTGATACGTTCAAATTGATAGTGATTCAAGTTGTGGTGAATTGTGATGTTTGTGCAGTACCTTAATTCACAATTTTAACACTTGAATCGTTGATCAATTTTGCACTTATAACCAATTATGAACAGAAAGTAAAAGAGAAAGTAAAAGCGACAAGAACACGATATTTGTTTAGGCAGTTCGTCGATCGTCCTCGCTACGACTACGTCTGCCCCCAATTCCAAATTGAAATTGGGTAATCTTTCATTAATGTTGAAAGTAGTATATACAAAGAAGATAACAAAGCGATAAACGATAAACCAATTATGTCGATCCTTTGAATCTTCTTCCCCCTTAATCTTGAGCAAGATCAAGGTTATCCAAGAGCTTCACTTCGATTCCCTTCTGCAGTGTCTTGATTCCTTGAACTCCCCGTTCCTCAATCGTTACACTCAGCCGAATCCTCAATGAACGCCTCTTGATAAAAACCCCCAAGAACCACCCGTCGTGGAGGACAAAACCCGCAGATTTTATTCACCAACAAACCCCACAAACCTTCACCCACTAGGAATCTTCAATTCCGTTCCATGGACGTTATCGAACTCATCACTAACCCGCAACGCAAGAATGATTATGTGTAATTGTGTTGGAGATGATGAAGAACGAAGATGAGAAGCGTTTGTGTATCTTTCAGTCATTGGTGTTGCTTGAATAATTACCCTTGCACAATATATATGATTGCATAACAGTTAGAACCAAGAAAAACTGATTTTTGAACTTTCTTGATCAGTTAGGTCGACCACTTGTAGTGCTTAGGTCGACCTAACAGAGCTTGCAGAATTTTGCTCCCAGTTAGGTCGACCTGTTGAAGGAGTAGGTCGACCAGAATCCTCTTCTGATGCATTCTGGGGACATTTTCACAGATTAGGTCGACCTAGTTGCCATGTAGGTCGACCTAGCAGACTGATATGAAGATTTCTTCATTTTGAGTCGACCTAAATGGTCTGTGAGTCGACCTAGCAGAGGTATATGGATTTTCCTTCATTTTAGGTCGACCTAGGTTGACAGTAGGTCGACCTAACTGCTGATTTTCTGCATTTTTCATGTCCAGCTTGTGTTGAGTCGACTTATATGCATAGTGGATCACCTTGTGCTTTCATGAGTGATCAAATGCTTTGCTTTTCTGATTCCTCCTTGTTGTTTGAATGCTCATTTGAGTTTGCCATAAATCAAAAACATCTTTGAGTGTAATCTTGTATTCACAGGGCATGCATCTACGCAAGCTGAAAAGCTTATACTCCCATATGAGTCGACCAGATGGATCGACGTGAGCGCTCCCGAGGGTGGTAGGATGGTGATTGATATTGTCATGCGCCGACCGCTGCAGGACATGCGTCGACGCAGACAGTAAATTTCCAAATTTCAGGTTTGAATTGACTAGATGGGTCGACGTGAGCTATAACACCATCCTTAAACCCCCACGGCAATTATATAAAATTTCAGAGTAAAACATAAAAACAAGGGTGCCACAATTCAATTTAAACCAATTTATCATAAGTCATTTGTCATGCTACACTTAGGAACAAATCATCACATTATCATAATCATGTTTCTACACAGCGAAACATTCTTCAAGGATTGGCATAACAATGCAGAATCCCACAAAATAAATCCAAAACAAATAAATAGAGTTATAATCAAAGCTTTATACTAGCGTTCCCCCAGTGTTACAATATCAGAGCATGACATCGACTCGAACTAATGAACTAACCTATCAGCTATCCTCACCAAAATCAAGGCGCTACTCCTCAATCTGAAAAATGTCAATAGTAAGGGTGAGTCTCATTCAAATTAACAAATGTTATGTAGTCATAAACAATAACACATCATAGCCACATTATTCACCCAATTGTATCATATACAGATATTTAGACAAGTTTCATCATCACAACAACCAACACATCTTCAATATTCATAACACTGGAAAACATCCAATCATGTTATAAAATCAAGCATATGAATGAACTGACACTATGCATGTGGTACCAACATCATCAATGGGAATAACCCACCGACCGATCCAACATCATCAAGATACGGCTCTGCCAGCACAAATTTCACACAATGGGAATTATGCCCTTCACTGAATCCACAACATCATATGGATTCAGCCCTCAACATATGATTATAAAAGAATGCAAATATATACAACATACTTATAACATCTTCGATTTGATGAACATCATCGTCTCATCTCTTACCATCATCATCATCAAGCATGTTTACATATATATTAGCATCATTCAAATACCATCCAATCATCATTATCATCATACAACCGATAAATCATCACATGATTATTGCTTCAAACATAACATGTATTATCACATCTCATCACATATATGCACAATACATCATTCATCAAGCAATAAAATCATGATTAAAAAATAATTGAAAGTTACACCTAATTTCATCATTTAAACACACAGGTTATTTCATAAGGTTCATCATACTCAAAACAGCACTCAAAACAGACCAACGGTTCAAAAGTTACGCATCATTAAACTTTTCAAAATCACAAAATAGAAATTTTTACACACACGCCTGGTCATACGCGTACCATACGCATATCAGCAGAGGCTGAACTCCACACAAAACACACCATACGTGTACCATACGTCTATCAGCAGAAGCTGATTTCCACATAAAAATACTTCATACGCGTGTCACATAACCTGTACGCACATTCCCTCTTCTCATACGTGTATCCTACGCGTATTGGCAGAGAAGTACGTTTTGATGGGACAGGGTTGCGTATCATACGTGTATAGCCCCTGGGATTGTCCCTCATACGCGTACCATATACGCGTATCATACGCAAATCGCCAGAGACTTCCAAAAACCTGTAATTCGTACCAGATCGACTTATATTCGTTTTCCACCATTTACAGTCTACGATTTTGGATCTAAAACAGAATTTATGCACACTTTAACATATATTATGCATCATCAAACATCATACAACACCAAATTCATGTGATTCATCAAAATAGATAATTATCAACAAATATCTCAAAACCCAAACTCTATCATACGACTCAATTGACATGAATTAATATACCTATATCGGTCCTATTATTCGTAACCCAATAATCGATGTTAATCGGAAGAGTCCCCTCTTACCTTAGCCAAGAATCTGGACTTTTCCTCTTCTTCTCCATCAAACCTGTAAGCCCTCTTTCCTCAAATTCAGCAAGAATCTCCAATCTTCAAACTCGCTTATCTCCATCATCAAGAACTTCCCTGACACTAATTAATATACCAAATCAAAGAAAATTTCGTGTAGAATCTGAATCTTCAAGAATTACCTGATTTGCAGCTACAAGCAGAAAGTTGTGACTCATTTTGTGAGGTCTGCACCATGAATACGAAAATGGGTTTTGTCCATGAGTTCTTCTTCTCTCACTATTAGGTTTTCCTCCTCTATTTCTCAATTTTCTCTTATTTCCTTGTTTTATGAAAACATAACATGATTTAGTAATAGGCTCAAACACCCCCTCATTACTAAATACCACACTTGGTCCAAAGACCAATATTCCATAATTCCTCCAATTAGTTCAACAAAAATACTAAATAATTCTAAAAAATAATTTAATTTCCGATTAAATTAAAATTAGAAAATATGGGGCGTTAAATTAAAATTTGTTTCAGTGATGCATCGACCGTTGTAGGGCATGCGTCGACGCAAGCTGAAAAGCTTATACTCCCATATGAGTCGACCAGATGGGTCGACGTGAGCGCTCCTGAGGGTGGTAGGATGGTGATTGATATTGCCATGCGTCGACCGCTGCAAGACATGCGTCGATGCAGACAGTAAATTTCCAAATTTCAGTTTTGAATTGACCAGATGGGTCGATGTGAGCAGTCCCGTGCTTGGTCCAATGAATTTATTCATACCATGAGTCGACCAGACCAGACCTTAAGTCGACGCACGCATTGAATATTTCCAAAAACATTTGTCTTCAAGAGCCGTCGTGTTTTTCAAATCTTCTCACCCGGTTCTTCATGAGTCCAAACACTATTAAGAGGTTTTGACTTCATTAAAACAAGGGTGGAGGTGTATTGCCTTCACAAAGTGATCAATATGTTTAAAAAAAATTTATCTGATGTATAAAATCTATGCACAAAAAGTTGTGAACACATAGAAACGGTAGATGAATTGTTTTAAAAATAAGATAGGAAGAGTTGATTTGAATAATGAAAAAATATGATATTTATAAAGGTATCATAATTAATTGTGATGAAGAGGAACGACATTGATTCAGAATTGTTCCATATGTTACAAATTTAAATCGATTAACATATCCTCAACGTTTAAAACTTTGAAGAAAATGAACTAAGTTAATTGATTGATTTGGAATGGTTAGTCAAGTTACAGAGGCCAAAATGGAATGATAAATCGATTTACATAGGCCAAAATGGAATGGTAAATCGATTGACCTCTTTTGTTTTTCAAATTTTACAGAACCAATGTAAATTGATTTACTCAAGGAAGTAAATAGATTTACCTTCTTAAATATTTGAAAATTTTCTAAGTTAAAGATGCAACTTTGAAACAATACATGCAAAAATGTTAGTAATGATTTAGATGAAAAAGTTTGAGCGCTTAACATATATACACAAATGAAATGCAATTGGTACCTTAATCTTCATGATTCAATCCTTTGATTTCCAAAGCGTATGCAATCTTGATACTTGACTTCAATCTTTTTCTTCTTTGATCATTCTTCACAGATAATATTTTCTCTTCATCAAAACTTAATCTAAGATAGATAAAGAACATTGTCTTCATGATATAATGGTTGAGGTGTGTTTTAATATGGAGGTTTATTGTGTTTAAAATGAAAGTGTTGTTCAAAAATGATAGTGTCTCTAGAGATAAAAATATTTCTATTGGCAAGGTCATACATAATAGAACCCTTGACACCAAATTTTATTCATATATATATATATATATATATATATATATATATATATATATATATATATATATATAGAGAGAGAGAGAGAGAGAGAGAGAGAGAGAGATATTTACTCCAAAAGTAAGTTATCAACACTTACTCCACATCTTAACCATTAATTCTTTTCAATCTAATGGTTAAAATTAATGAGTAATTAAATATGGAGAGATAAAAACAATACTCATTAATTTTAACCATTACATTGAAAAGAATTAATGGTCAAGATGGGGAGTAAGTGTTGATAACTTACTCTTGGAGTCAATATAACCCTCCTCATATTATGGAGAGTATGGCTACAAGTGATTTCTCACATAAGAAATTAGTGAATTATGTGTTTCATAAAATTTTGATTTTGAAAATTTTTGTTGGATTGATTTCATAGTTTAAAAACATTTTAGATAAGTTTTGAAAGTAAGCAGCGGAAAGTAAAGTTTAGAAAGTAAAATGTGGAAATTATACAGGTTCAATTAAAAAAATATAGTCATGTCTCCAATATTTGATCTTGAGAGTATCCAATAAAACTTAAGAGCTTTTAGTAGGTTAAACTCTCGAACGCCCTTATACAAGAAAAATGAATTTTGTGGCTAACTTCCAACCAAACAACGAACAGGGAGAGAAGTGGTGAGGATTTCTTCCAAATGATGGATTGAAGTGGTTAGTCTTCCTTCCAAAAAGCAACTTAGAGCGGTTAGTATTCTAGATTTAAAATCAAGATTTTGCACAGGTTAATCTCGAACCTGGGAGAAGTTTTAACATTAGGTTGAGCTCACGAATTAAACTGTGGTTTTATACCGGACTAACTAAGAACATATGAGATTTTATACTGGGCTGATCTCCAAACTTTATAAACTTTTAATACCAAGTTGAGCTTGAATCGATGATGACTTTTGAACGTGCTTAGTCTTCAAACCAAACCGACAAATTAGTAAATAAATCCCCAAAACTAAGCTTTTAACGGGTTTAGATTTGAATCAAAAACTAATCCTTAAATGGATGAATTGTTTAACTAAGGTAAAAATAAAAGCTTCTTTGGTGAACTTACAAATCTACCCTTCTAGAATTATAACTTCCTCACTTGCAAAACGACTTTCTCGAAAGCGTTACGATTAAACTTTAGTGAGAGAAAGTAAACAGAAACTTTTTTAGAGAGTGAAGAGTGAGGAATGAAAGCTCAAATTTATGGATATGAAAAAATGCAGGAATAGACCTCTATTTATAGGCTAGATTTTGGCACAAAAAAGGAAATTTCTTATACGATCAATTTGTGTCTTCATTATACTCTGTCAATTCGTGTTCATTATACTGGTGTAACATTTCAGTAAGTAGTAACAGAATGACAATAAGCAGATACTTATATCAGAAATTTAAAATGGCGTTATAAGCCATATCATTCCAATAAGTTGTAACAGAATTACATATCAGTTCAAAATGACATTATAAGTCATAGCATTCAAAATGGAATTATGATTTATAATGCAAAATTACATAGCATTGCCATAATAAGGTTACATTTCAAAACAACATGACAAAATTATCAAACAGAAATATGGTTGACTTGAAACAGGTTTCCCCTTTTAGAAGTGTTCTCTTCTTTTTTTGGTGATGGCTTAGTTGAAGGTGCTGCTACAGCCTGACTGGGAGGTGTTGATGTTGCCTGACTTGGAGTTGCTTGTGGTGGCTGACTTGGCAGTGCTTATTGTAACACTCAAAACTCCAACTCTTAATATAAATGAATTAAACATTTGTTTTAGGATGTTACTCAAACAAAACATGCACATCCTTTCAAGTGATTTCAAAACTCGCAACGAAACTCAATAACTAACACATATTTCAATTTATCTCTTCAAATTGAAATACTTAATTCAAATAACATAATTCAAACATTAAGTCAAACAATTTAAACGACCTATTCCCCAATATTACAGATTATAGCAATAGTTCCAACTAAAACGATAGTAAAACAATAAAGTGAATAGAGCTTTATAGTCCTCTTTCAAATCATAACATCACTTACTCCTCCTGAGTATCTATACAGCATTGTACAGAAAAACACAAAAAAAAACAACAAAGGGATGAGAATACACTTAAATATGTTAGTGGTACAAAGGATCAAAAAGGGTAGCATAAATAACAACAACAATTATCAAACAGATGATTCATTCGCACAACAATTATTAATCACACATTCATTTTACACCACAACATAACACTCAACTCACATAGCCTTTATGTATGCAAAGTGACTCACAACTCGACTCAATGCATGTGGTACCAATTTGGACATCAAAGGTTTGTTACTGATCTCCTCCATTCAACAATGGTCCTCATTCGAACCAGGTTTCCACTTCTGAATCCCAGACTTATCACTGGCCCCACTTATAAACTCGTGACTCGCCTCTTTCAACACTGAAATGTATGATTCATGACATACAAATAATTCACAACACTTATGGTTCCGCTTCTAATCATATACAATATATAACACAATATTCATAGTAGTCCCGACTTTTGAATTATACACCTCAACACAACATTTAAAATTTCATGCACAACACATAATTACATAATCAACTCAATAAGTATTTCATAATTATAATAATTCATCAATCAACAGCAACAGTACCAAACAGTAATAATCAGTTCTCAATAGAACCAAACAATCACAGAAATAGAACTAAGTCAAAGAAATCGAGTCAAAATGAATCGACTTTGCGATGTCAGCCTCGCCAGGAGAAACAGTAGCTCGTTGGGCGAGCTCTCGCCAGGTGAAGTCCCTCCTTTCCAGGCAAGCTCACAAAACCTAGACCCCCTCTTCTCTCTACACAGCTCGTCAGGCGAGCCTCTGGTCTGGCCAAGCAAAAATGCACGAACCTGCAAAAATCAGCATACGATTTTCCACCATTGAAGTCCCCTAAAACTTTGATTTCGTCCCTGATTCACCCAGTTCGCATAAAAATCAAACACATAATTATATCATGTTTGTACCATTGAAAACACCATTGATTACACACTTAATTCATCAAATTAATACAAAATCATGATTATATTCATAACCCCAAAATCCTAAACATGAATAACAACTCCATCAATGGATGCATACAAAGACATATGAATTTTAGCATTAAATCATATATGTCATTGCATGTAGATTGCATCTAACATATAATCTTCTCAAAACACTTCAAGTATCAACAATGGTGAAATATGAGAAAATCTAGAGGAGGGTAAGGATCCCTCTCTACCCTTCATACAACATGCATTCATAGTAGAGTAATATCCCCCTTAATTGAGTTTTTCCTAGCAAAGCTTTGAACTTTTTTCCCTTTAACCCATATACTTTGCCTCTTTCGCCCTTTTTCCAAATTTTACGTATCTAACAACTTCTAGGCTCCCCCCACTGTTACTATATATTTAACCTAATAATAGTTTCGCTTAATTAACAACTTTCCCTCAATTATTAGTGTGGACCTCCGATTTTTTTTAATACCGGGCCATACCTCTGATCTGTAGAGATACGTGAACTGACTCTTTTTTGTCGCTTAATGCTTTCGCATTTTTGAAAATATCACAGAGTCGCCACCGACCTTTTATTTTATCCAATTAAGGAAAGGTTTATAAAAGACACAGAAAAAAGACCTTTAAGAAATTCTGGGTAAGGGGGTAGGTTATACAAAGGGAAGGTGTTAGCACCCTTTGTATCCATGGTTATCCATGGGCTCTTAAGTTTGCTTAGCTCACTTGTTTTTTGATTACTTTTCAATTGCTCTGAAATTGCTCATATGTGGTTTCAAATACCTTTGTAATTTGAATTTTTGTAATGATCCGTGTGTGGATGTATACAAAATGCTTGTTTATCTTTCGAAAGATGTTTTGAAAAGAACGTTAACTTTGTAATAATCCGTGTTTGGATGTATACAAAGTATTGTCTTTTTGAAAGTTTTGAAAAATCAACAGTGTATGAGAATTTTGTTTGTTTTGATTTGAGCAAGCAAACTAGGAGGTCTACCCTGAGTTGTAAGGTCTTTATCCTATTTCCTTTAAAAATCTATCCTTTCACCGGATATAAAAGCAAGGTTCGATTTTGTACTCAAAACAGTGAAATTTGACTTTGATTTTGAAAGATTGAAAAGGATTACCTGAAGAGGTGCAAGTGTGATTGTGATTGGATTCAGATATTTATCTTTGAAGTTAGTGATCTAACGGTTCAATTTTATCTTTGACATACACGCAGTTTATATGTGCTGGAAATTAAAGTGCGGAAATGTAAAGTGCGGAAAGTAAATCTACGCTATTACATCGATTGTGCAGGAAATGTAAACTAGCCTATTTACATGAATTTGACATCCTATACATTTATCTAGGAATTTAAATTGCAAGAAAAATAAAAGGCATGTTTTTGGATTTTTTATGATTTATTTTAATTATAATTAATGCATAATTAATTAAATTAAAATGAAGAAAAAGATGAAAATATATTTAAACCTAGAAATAAGTTTAAAATATTTACAAAATATTTGTTAATTAATTTTAAAACAAAACTAATTTTTTGGAATTTTTGGAAATTGATTTAAGTTAATTAAAACATAATTATGTAAATAATTATACAAATAATTAAAACTTAAAAAGAAAATTATTCAAAATATGTACAAAATTAGTTTATAATATATAAACAATATTTTATATAAAGAACAATTTTTTTTGGGATTTTTGATTGGTTAGAATAATTAAAAAGCAAATATATAAATATATACTAATTAATTATGCAAAATATTGAAATTTTGAAGAAAAATAAAATATTTTTATTTCAGAAAATAATATATTATTTTAGAAGTCTAAAAATATTTTTTGTGTATTTTTTGGATTTTTAAAACTATTTTTAATTAATTTAACAAAGAAATTAAAATAAAATAGAAAATAAAATAGAAAATAAAAGGATACTGATCCTGTGTGGTAATCAGTGAGGGAGCATGGTGGGGAAGAGTGATCTGGCGCGTGGGATTGATTTTTAGTGGAGATCAAGGGCTGAGATTTTGAGTCACATGGCACACGTGATTAGAGGTGTAGCATGAGATCATGCTGACTTTGAGAGTCCAGCGTGGGACCCACGTTCAGTTGACTGGCGAATAGGAAGACAAGGACAGGCCACGCGTGCAGTCAAAGGGTCCTCATCACTATTCATCATCTTCTTCAATTTACCTATGGAATTTGCTGCGGATTTTCCTACAACTTTACCTGCGGATTTTGCTTCAGATTCTCATGCTTTCAAAAACCTACAAAAATGGTCATTAACAAAAACAAGGGGCACCCAGGTCGACTTAAAATGACCTCCTGAACACGATGGTGGCATTAGTTTTGGCTAAAAACGCCTGCATCATGGGATTCGAAAGTTCACATATTTGGAACCTCAAGAATGGCACATGTGTATTCTCACGTTAAGACTTGCATGTGAGGGTTCAAATCTTCCCTAAACCATCTTAGCAACTTGTTAGAAGCGTTAGTTGGCGTTAAAACATGCTTAGTTATGAGATTCGAAAATTAGAAAAGTACATGAATATGTAACTTTTTAAAGCATGAGTTTTATGTACATGTAACCATGAATTATGATCTTAACTTACTATATTAGATCCCAGGAGATGATTGGAATGATTGGTTTGTATTGATATTGATTGGAATATTGAATTTGAAAATTACAAAGTGTATGGAAATTTTGAGAAATTTGATGAGTTTTCTTGCTATACTCTTGCTATATTTCGTGGGTGTGTTTGTTGTTGATGTATTCCACTTCTTTTATAGGCCAAGGGCTGCTTGGAAGTGAAGCTAAGAGCATTGATTGCTTGGTTGAAAGTTTGATTTTTAAATATTAAAAATCCTTGAATATTTGACCAAGTCTTCTTCTCCTTTACTTCTCTTGCCTTGCTCTTCAATTTTCTGCAGAAAAATGAAGATTCCTTGATGAGTCATGCTTAAGATTTAAGCCATCCATTATCCTTGCATTTTCCTTTTAATTTTAATCTTAAAATAAGATAAAATCATGCAAAAATGGATAAAAAAAGGTATGGGCTTAGTCTTGGTCGTGGGAGGCCCATAGTAACATGGAAATGATGTTTGAATGCTGAAAACTTGGCCCCATTTGGAAAAAATACATTTTTGAACAATGTTGATTTCATGCATTTTCCCAAAATTTAGCCAACTTCAACAAGGTGTAAATCCTTCAATTTTTGTCATATGAAGGAGATCTTGCACTTTTTAGAAACCTCAAAGAGTCCTCTAACCAATGTCTTTGGTCTCATGTCAAAATGATTTTTGAAGCTCCTTGTGTGTCCTTTTGAAAAAAGTGTCTTTTTGTTGACTTTGAAAATGACCTGTAATGTCTTTGATCATATTTTTCAAATGGTGAATCCAATGACCATGGGATCAATGGCATTTGAAAGATAATTGAATTTCCTTCAAAACAAGCTTTGGTTTGAATTTTTTGGATGAAGGATGAGAGAGTTATGATCAGTCAAAGTTGAGTTGACTTTTCAGGCAAAAACCCTAATTTTGAATCTTAGGGTTTTGTTGATTTTTGATCTTTCCTTGATGAATTATGATCATCCAATGATCAAATGATGAATCCTTTGACAAAATATGGACTTTGACAAAAAATTTCATTTTTGACTGTCTGTTGACTTTTTTGGTCAAACGGGTCGTCTGTTGACTGTTTGAGCTGCTGACGGTGCGTCTGAGTGAATTGAAGTTTGAAAATTTGTATGATGGTACTTTGAGATATATGGATGTGTATGAAATCCATTTGAGCTCTCAAAAACTTGTTGCTCCTGTAAAAACAAGAAAAACCCTGATTAGGGACTGTTTGTGTAGGAGACAGTTAAGCGTACCTGATTTTTGTGCAGTGTTGAGTCTCTGCTAATCGCGTGATATTCAGAAGACTTCTAGAACAAAAACCTTGGAATTTTGAATTGTGAAAGATTGATTTGATTGATGGTACAAAACACTGAGAATTGTACTGCCAGCAGTTTGGCTGTCGACTGACTGTTCAGGTATTGATGTAGCAGTTAGAGTGAAAAATCAACAGTCAAAGTTAATTTTCTTTTTTGTTGTTTTTTTTTGTTTTTGTTTTATATGAAAAATGAAAGTTTATTTACTGATCGCGACTTTGCGTGTCTATTAGTCGGGATAACTGCAAGTGCACAGTCGTGTCGTGTAGTTTTAAAAGATATCGAATCCACAGGGACTATAAATCGACCTACCGTTATCTAAAGTTACTATGTAAAGCTAAGGCTAATGAAAGTTGGTTTTGTTTAAGGGGAAACTAAAATCTAAATCTAAATAAAATATAAATGCGCGGATATCGGTATGTAGTTCATCTAACTTAGGTGATCCGAAGTTCCATTGGCCAGATTTTAATTAAATCAAAGATCTTTACTAACTATGTCATTTAAAAGTCCTCCTCTCAAACTTTCGCTCTGTTGATTAAAACTACGATCCTAACTCATAATGTACGCTTTCGCCATCCCACCAGATTTAGAAACGCTTTTTGGAAATAACAAAGTTAATAAAATGCTTGTTTTATGAAGTCGTTATCTACTTAAATCTCCTAATCTCAAACTTTCGCTCTGTTGACTCGGAACATGCTAATATCCCTAACGTACGCTTTCGCCATCCCGCTCGGGTGTAAAAACACTTTTTGAAAATAAATAAGTTCTAATTAGTTTTAATACGCTTTCGCCATCCTTAAAACTAATGTCCTATGTCTACTATCCAGTTAAATATCTCAAACTTTCGCTCTATTGATTTTAACCTTTGACCGTCTTAACCCCTCAAACTTTCGCTCTATTGGTTTTAAGACTTACTAATTAAATTAGACATACAAACCAAAAACAAGTGATATTTAATAAAATATAATTAAGCCAATTTATTTCGGATCCCACGGTTAACTTACTTTACATACCGACATCTAAATAAATTAGCCAGACATATTAATATGGTTAAACATGCATAAATAAATTCGGTTCATAATATTAGGCATATTAATTGGCATATAATATATCATGCAATAAATATAAATAAAGGCAGTAAATAATAAACCTGAATAATGTAAATTGCAATTGAATCTTCGAGTACTGAACTTCCACCACAAGTTGGCTGGATCGTTCTTCAGAATTTAAACGGACGGAAATTAAAACAAGGAAGAAAATAATAAGCACGGTACAATTCCGGCAGCACTTCGTTGGCCGGAAATTGCACACCGAGAACTGATGTGACTGCTTCTATTTATAGGGGAGCTTCTGCCGTTGGAATGCGTGGAAATAGGGAACTCCTTGGAGACGTGCGTCTCCACTTCTTCAGGGTGACCCAGCACACGACTTGAGACGTGCGTCTCAAGTGGAGGAAATGTAGGAGGGCTTGGAGACGTGCGTCTCCTCATTGGTGACGTGGCATGGATCGTTGGAGACGTGCGTCTCCACTTGCTTGTGTGATTTGGGCCACGCACAATTTATTACTTCGTGGGCTGACTTTGTGTCTTTGGGCCTTTGGGTCTCCTTTAGCATGGTTGAGCCTTATTTGCACCCCCTTTTCATTTCAGCACTATTTTTCATCTTTTAGGCACAAATAGTAGTGATTTTAGCTCCATTTCTTTCCTTTTCACAAATAGTCCTCAAAACGAACATAAAACCTAAAACAATGAAAATACCAGCATAATACCAATATAAAGCAACATAATTAAGATAAAATAGGGAAATAATGTATGTAAATCAAGCCAAATATGTGATACGTTTTCGTGTTATCAAATACCCCCACACTTAAACCATTGCTTGTCCTCAAGCAATCAACCACACGGTAAAAGAAAATGATTAAGCAAGATTCGAAACAAGGGCATGACACGACTCCTAGTCATACGTGGTTACTAGGCAAAGGTTAGATCGATAGGTACTAAATGCCAACACCAAGGATACCGTAACGACACAATGTCAAAAACTCCCTCCTTATACAAACCAATTCGAATTATGCCATTATAACTCAACCTATATCTCTCATTTTTTCTTTCACTCTTTTCATTCAAGCGCAATCACATTAAGCCCGTTATCCGTACACGCACATAGTAGGGAAATCGGTTACCGTCTGAGGTATCGCTTTAGATCCGCAATGTTAGATCGTTTTGGAACCGTCTGAGGTATCGCTTTAGATCTGTAACGTTAGATCGTTCTGGAACCGTCTGAGGTATCGACTTTGATCTGTGATGCTTGTTTTTTGAGTTGGTAAGTGATCAGAATGAATCTTTGGCTTGATTATATCTGAGAGAACCGTTCATGGAATTCAGGTGAACACGGCATGTGATTGAGAACATCTTTGTTGAAGATATCTGCCTACCTGAAAAATCAAGTTAGTGATATGCAATGTTTATGATGCATGTAAATGTGAGATATTCCCGGAGAAATATGCATGTTATGATGTGTATGAATATGCGCATGATGCATGATGTATGATGTATGATGTATGAATATGATGTACGAATGTGAATATGTGAATGTGAATATGTGAATGTGATGTATGAATATGATGTATGAATATGAATATGTGAATATGTGAATGTGATGTCAAGCTTCTAATGGGAAAAATAAATTCCCACTAGTCAGCTGGACATGAATGTATTGTGATCGTTGATGATCTTTTGTCTTGCTTGAGTACCCTCGTCTGGGGAAATTCTTTGAGAACCCGGGTATCCCGTTGAAGGATCTTTGACTACTGCTTGGGGGAACCAAAGGTAGCTGGAAGTTCTGATGCCCTTTCAAATGGGAATGAGGAAGATGCATAATCCTCCGATGCACTATCTGACCAAGTCCGGGCGCGGGGATCACACCTTCTGAAGATAGTAATCTGGAACAACCCTGCTGGGGAATAAGACTTCTTTTGAAGAGAAAATCTTTTTGAGGAATTTGCTGAGAAATGCGTTTCTCTTGGTGATTTCCTTCTGATGGAATGATGTCCAGATGATCGGGACATTTCCTGAATGCCATTCCTGTTTTTCCTGGTAAACATCAATCATATTCAAATGCATATGTTCATTCAAAATTATCATTGGGACGCTTACGTATTTAAACAGAAAAAATGAAAATAGTGATTTTTGAAAGAGCTGCATTGAAAAGAGCCATGATAGGCGGGTTAGCACAGGGAGACAACAATCCTAGAAGTAGGAAACTGTCAGAAAGTTTTGAAAAGTATTTATGAAGATAAATAGCTATGTGAAAACGATCCAGTCAAGTTTCAACTCTGCTATTGCCAATCTGTCTTCGAGCATCTCATCCCTCACTTGTTGGAAGAAAGTGATTAGACTGATCGGTGTCTTTGAGGTGTTGAATCTTGATGGTGAGTAGGCAGCTGAACGGAACACAGTTGTATGCTTCATTCCCTAACTTTTGCCTAGGCCGCCCTTTCAGGTTTTCAGCCTACCGGGATTGTATTTGTTTAGTCTCTAATTTTTGCCTGGATCGCCCTTTCGGGTTTTCAATCCACCGAGACGCTCATTTTTTGCCTAAGTTGCCCTTTCAGGTTTTCAACTTAGCGAGCTGTTTTTTTTCTTTTTAAGAGAAGTATTTTTTGACTATGTCAGCATTCACAGGGTGTGGGAAATCCTCGCCATCCATGGTGGTAAGCAACATGGCGCCGCCGGAGAATATTTTCTTGATTATGAATGGTCCCTCGTAGGTGGGAGTCCATTTGCCTCTGGGATCACCTTGTGGTAAGATGATGCGTTTGACAACCAAGCCACCAGTTTGGTATGCTTGACTTTTGACTTTTTTGTTGAAGGCTTTGATCATGCGCTTTTGGTATAGCTGACCATGACAAATAGCTGCGAGCCTTTTCTCATCAATCAAGTTTATCTGGTCCAACCGTGTTTGAATCCAATCATCTTCTTCTAGATTGGCTTCTTTCATAATCCTTAGGGAAGGAATCTGAATTTCAATTGGAAGAACTGCCTCCATACCATAGACTAAGGAAAATGGAGTTGCCCCTGTTGAAGTACGCGCAGATGTGCGATAACCATGAAGAGCAAAAGGTAACATCTCATGCCAGTCTTTGTAAGTTACTGTCATTTTTTGTATGATTTTCTTGATGTTCTTGTTGGCAGCTTCCACCGCGCCGTTCATCTTTGGTCGATATGGAGAAGAATTATGATGTTTGATCTTGAACTGTGTGCAAAGTTCAGTAATCATTCTGTTGTTTAGATTTGTGCCATTGTCCGTGATAATCCGTTCAGGGATGCCGTACCGACAAATGAGATTGTATTTGATGAACCGGGCTACCACATTTTTGGTGACAGAAGCAAATGAAGCTGCTTCTACCCACTTTGTGAAGTAGTCAATAGCGACCAGGATAAAGCGATGTCCGTTGGAGGCAGTAGGTTTGATTTCTCCAATTATATCAATACCCCACATTGCAAAAGGCCAAGGAGCCGTCAGGACGCTTAATGGAACTGGAGGTACATGTACTTTGTCAGCGTACATCTGGCATTTGTGACATGTTCGGGAGTGATGATGGCAGTCTGTTTCCATGGTAGACCAGTAATAACCTGCTCTCAGGATCTTTTTAGCCATTGTATGTCCACTGGAATGAGTACCGAAGGCACCATTGTGTATTTCTTCCATGATTTGTTCTGCTTCCTTCTTGTTTACACAGCGAAGTAAAGTCGAGTCATGGTTGCGTTTGTATAGGGTTCCATTGCTTAGAAAGAATTTGGCAGCAAATCTCCTTAGAAACTTTCTGTCATTAATGGATGCCCCTTCAGGGTACTCCTGAGTTTCGAGATATCTTTTTACCTCATGGAACCATGGTTTTTCCTCGGTTCCTTCGGTATTGATCTCATTGCAATAGGATGGTTCATCTTGCCTGTAGATGGTGATCATAGGCGCCTCGTTGTCCCACCTGACTTTGAACATGGATGACATGGTAGCTAAAGCATCAGCTAGTTGATTTTCCTCGCGTGGGATGTGTTCGAAAGTGATTTCTTCGAAGTAAAGAATCAAACTCAGCACATATTCTTTGTAAGGAATTAGATTCGGGTGCTTCGTGTCCCATTCCCCTTTGACTTGGTAGATTACCAAGGCCGAGTCTCCGTAGACTTCCAGGAATTTGATTCTTAGATCGATTGCAGCTTTGAGACCCAGAATACATGCTTCGTATTCGGCTATATTGTTAGTGCAATTGAAGCATAACCTGGCAGTGAATGGTGTATGACCTCCTGCGGGGGAAATGATCACAGCCCCGATGCCATTGCCAAGTGCATTAGAAGCTCCGTCAAAAACCATAGTCCACCGGGATCCTGGCCCGGGTCCTTCTTCTGGTCCTGGTTGTTTGTAGTCATTGACTAGCATAATGTCTTCGTCTGGGAAGTCAAAGTTCAACGCTTGATAATCATCTACTGCTTGATGAGCCAGATGATCAGCCACCACACTTCCTTTGATTGCTTTTTGTGAAGTGTATTGAATGTCATATTCTGTTAAGATCATTTGCCATCTCGCTATTCTTCCAGAGAGAGCAGGTTTTTCGAACACGTATTTGATGGGATCCATCTTGGAGATTAGGAAAGTGGTGTGATTTAGCATGTACTGTCTTAGTCGGCGAGCTGCCCAAGCTAAGGCACAACAAGTTTTTTCGAGTAGTGAGTATCTTGTTTCACAATCGGTAAACTTCTTGCTAAGATAGTAGATTGCGTGCTCCTTTCGGCCGGATTCGTCATGTTGTCCCAGCACACACCCCATTGAGTCTTCTAACACAGTTAGGTACATTATCAGAGGTCTGCCTTCCACAGGTGGCAACAAGATTGGAGGTTTTTGGAGATATTCTTTGATTTTGTCAAAGGCTAACTGGCATTTGTCATTCCACCTTTCCACTTGATCTTTCTTCAACAGTTTGAAGATTGGCACACAAGTAGTAGTCATGTGGGCAATGAATCGGGCGATGTAATTCAGACGTCCCAAGAATCCTCTGACTTGTTTCTCGGTACGAGGTATAGGCATTTCTTGAATGGCTTTAACCTTGGCGGGATCAACCTCAATACCTTTGCTGCTGATTATGAAACCTAAGAGTTTGCCGGATCTTACTCCAAAGGTACACTTATTTGGGTTCAGTCGCAACTTGTATTTCCTGAGTCTGTCAAACAACTTGTGTAAATGACCCAAATGTTCTTCCTCGGTGTTGGATTTTGCAATCATGTCATCGACATACACCTCTATTTCTTGATGAATCATATCATGAAATAGTGCTACCATTGCACGTTGATAGGTGGCTCCTGCGTTTTTCAGACCAAAGGGCATTACTTTGTAACAAAAGGTTCCCCAGGGTGTTGTGAAGGTTGTTTTTTCCATGTCTTCGGGTGCCATCTTGATTTGATTGTACCCTGAGAATCCGTCCATAAAGGAGAATACCTTGCATTGTGCGGTATTGTCAACCAGTACATCGATGTGTGGTAAAGGGAAATCATCTTTGGGGCTTGCCCGGTTTAGATCTCTGTAGTCCACGCACATTCTGACTTTCCCGTCTTTTTTAGGTACAGGGACGATGTTAGCTATCCAAGGAGGATAACTTACAACTTTTAGGAATCCGGCATTGAACTGTTTTTCAACCTCGTCTTTGATCTTTTTTGACATATCAGGCCTACTCCTTCGTAGTTTCTGTTTGACTGGAGTGCTACCTTCTTTGATTGGTAGGCGATGAACTACGATGTCCGTGTCAAGGCCTGGCATATCCTCATAGGACCAGGCGAATATCTCGACGTAGTTTCGCAGCATTTGAATCAGTCTTTGCTTGACGCTGTGTTCTAAATCAGCCCCTATTTTGACTTCTTTCTTTTCTTCGTTGCTGCCCAAGTTGATGACCTCAATTGGCTCCTCGTGAGGCTGTATGGCCTTGTCTTCTTGTTCTAGCAGCCTTGCAAGTTCTCTTGGCACTTCACAATCTTCCTCACTTTCGTCCTCAGTTTGGTAGATCGGATTTTCAAAGTCATGACGGGCAATAGCAGAATCGTTGTTGACTGGATCCAGAGTGTATGTGAATCTGCATGTAAATTATGTGAGTATGTGTGAAGAAAAAAGCATAGCTATTTGAAAGCGAAGAAAGAAGGAAAAAGGATCACAAAATTTAAATATGCAAGCGTCCCATGATTTTATTGAATGCACATGATCATGATATGATAAGCCCTTATAGAAGGACCAGTGTGCTAAGGCACACGGCTTTCAAGCTCATGGTTCGATTGTTCAGGAACCACTTTTATCTTTGCACATTATACACAAAGAAAACAGGAAATGGCATTTACTCCTGGTCAAAGGAGATCACATCCTCAGCTTTCCAGTTGTTCAATCCACTGTTGTGAGCAGGGGGTACCCAGCTGTTCCAGTTGCAGTTGTCTTTTTCATCTTCCACAGCATTGATTTCATTAGTGGGAAAATGAGCCGGTGATCCTTCGGGATAAGGGATATACTCTGCTGGATACGAGAGCCCAGGCTGAGATATCTCTGTTGGCTGAGCGAGATGCTCGATAAGGCCGTCCCATGAAGTCGGGATGATGTCTTGAATAGAGACTTGTGCATCTTGATGAGGAGTGTATGCTGACAGAAAGCAACCCTCGTTATTTGGTATTTCTCTGGCTTTTTCAAGAGCGAAATTGTCATCGTACTGTTCATCCCATCCAGTTGGGACAATGTCCTTCATAGCAATTTGTGAGCTCGGAGGAGCGGAGTATTTCACCATATAGTCATATTTGCCGCTGGGTTCTCCTAGCGTGTCCCATACTTCTTTGGGTGGATTTTGATATTGCTCAGTGACAGGACTTGTGAAAATTTGATCATTTCCAACTTCATCACCCCATCCAGTCGGGGTAAGGTCCTCCATAGCAATATAAGAATTCTGAGGTTCGGCATACTGATAATTATACCCGCCGTTTGGTTCTCCCACAGCATCCCACATTCCCATGGAAATGGGTGGAATTTCATCTGGATATGGCTGGATGATATGGTTCATGAACACTCCTTCATCTTCAATAGCGCTTACTTCTTGGCTGACGAAGTGTGACATTAATCCTCCAGAACAAGGACTTTGATCATTCTTTTGATTTTCACTATCATAGCCCAGACCTAGCTTTTCAGATTTGTAGGGTATATCGGGAAGCTGTCCCCATACTGTGCAATCACCCTGTTCAATCATGGCTTTGGCATCTTTGAGAGAAGCCATAGTTGTAGTTGGAGTAGCAGGAATATGCTTGGTGGTAGAGACATCTGGAGAGACCACCTCAAATGATTGGCATGGAGTTTCGATGAATTCGTCCTCCAACTCGACATATTTGGAATTGCTTAGGTGACTAACCACATATTCCTCTTCGCCATAGAATGTGACAATCTTTCCTTTTACTGGATATTTTAACTTCTGATGCAGGGTAGAAGTTACAGCGTTTGCCCCATGTATCCAAGGGCGTCCAAGTAAACAGGAGTAGGCTGGGTGAATTTCCATTACGTAAAAGATAGAATCAAAGATTTGAGAACCCACTCTGATTGGGAGATTCACTTTTCCGTATACCGTTCTGGTTGACCCGTCAAAGGCTCTTACCACAACATCACTTGGTTGTAACACAATTCCTTCGAAGTCAAGCTTTTCTAGTACTGTTTTCGGTAACACGTTCAAAGAAGAACCGTTATCTACTAGTACATGAGATAGAGTGGTGCCATTACATTCAATGGAGATATGTAAGGCTTTGTTGTGATTTTTTCCAGCAGGGGTTAGATCCACATCAGAGAAACCGAGACCATTGCTCACGGTTAGATTGGCAACACAATTCTCAAATTGGTCGACTGAGATCTCTTGAGGCACATGCGCAGCTTTTAGGAATTTCATCAGGGCTTTGGCATGAGCTTCTGAATATTTTAGCAGAGATAGCATTGAGATTTTTGAAGCGGTGTGCCCCAGTTGCTCAACAATATTGTAATCACTCTTGCAGATGATTTTCAATATTTCCTCCATTTCTTGCTTTGATGGATCCTCAGCAGTGATCTCCACCGGGGTTTGAATTTGTTCAACTTGTGGCTCTTTGCCTCGAGCGCTGTTATCTTGATTAGGAACTGGGACTCGGACTGGACCAGCATCAACATTTGGAGAAATTTCTGGTGAAAAGATTCTTCCACTTCTCGTGATCTTGCTGGTACCCACAATATTACCCACAGTTGGAGTAGATAACTTTGCGGTCTCTTCAGTCGAGGTACCCTGCTTAACTCCATGAATGTAAACATTAGTGTCATATCCCCATGGGACAGCTTTGTCTGAGGAGTATGGAAATGGAGTTGGACTAGCAATGACTACTGATGCCACTTTGAGTGTAGCAGAAATTTTGAATGGAACCTTGGCAGAGATTTTGAATGGTAAGCTGGATATCACTGAGGCATCCTCTATTCTTATCCCGTTTGCAAAGACTTCGCACAGCACGTCCATAGAAGGGAGCCTCTCAAACATAATGATACGGCGATCCATCCATTTTTGAATTCCCATCCTCAGATTTTCACAACCATTGGGCAGGCAGGAGCAGTAAAAGCAGTCGGGGTCACACCCTGGAAAGTAACCAGCTCGGATTAGCTTTCCTTTGACTTCGCAGAGTGGAGTTGATAATTCGTTCACATCATAGATGTAAACAGTGTCCAGGATAGCGTTAACAGTTTTGTCATGCTTTGGCATAGGTGCTGTGATGACATTTGGAGTTTCTGGAGGATCGAACTCAATTTCACCAGCATCTATCATATCTTGTATTTTATTTTTCAGGGCCCAGCAGTGATCTGCGTCATGTCCTGGACAGTTTGAGTGATAGGCACATGTCGCATCAGGGCGATAATTCAGAGAGGAAGTGTTGACATTCCTTGGAGGACCTCTTAAGGTGATCAGATCTGCTTTTAGCAAGTGCTGCAATGCCTGAGAAATTGGCATGTTGATTTTGGTGAAATTTCTTCTTGGTGTATCTGGTCGATGCGTATATTTTGGCTGTTGATCTTTTTGAGGTGCAGATGCGGAGATCAGAACTGCCCCTACAGATTGATGCTGCTCACTTTTGCGACTTTTTTGAATTTGAGTTGCATTGACCTCATTTCTCCCACTGATGGGCCTTTTTGTAGTACCAGAGGTGGAACCTATCTGAATTTTTCCATTTTGAATGCCACTTTCGACACGTTCTCCGGTCAGTATCAGGTCAGTGAAACCTGATGATGAACTTCCCAGCAAATGGCTATAGAAAGGGCCAGTTAAAGTGCCCATGAACATGTCAACTAGTTCGCGATCAGATAAGGGTGGTTGAACCCTTCCAGCCATATCTCTCCACTTTTGTGCATATCCTTTGAAACTTTCTTTTGGTCCCATAGACATGCCCCTTAGTTGAGTACGGGTTGGCGCAAGATCAGCATTGTATTGGTACTGTTTGTAAAAAGCAGCAGCTAATTCTTCCCAAGTATGAACCTTGGTATTTTCCAGCTGATAGTACCACTCGAGTTGTGTACCCGACAGACTTTCTTGGAAGAAGTGAATCCACAATTTGTTATCCGTTGTATGAGGTTGTATCTTCCTCACATAGGATCTCAGATGTAGTTTCGGGCAAGAAACTCCATCATATTTTGCAAAGACAGGAACTTTGAATTTTTGAGGGATAACAACATCCGAGATGAGCCCCAGATCATTGAAATCTAGGCCAGGTATTTTTTGTATCTCCATAGCTTTCATACGGTCTTCCAGCTGTTGGTATTTTTCATTATCCGGTTCGTCCCCAGAATGATCATTTTCTTCATTTGAAGAGAGAGAGGGTTTAGCAGAACCCTGGTTGCTTTGATTGTCTTCTTGTTCATCATCACCGACTGTTTCAGGGATCGGTGGCTTTGTGAACTTTTTGACTGGAATTTTGATCTTTCTTCTCAGGTGACTCACACCTACAGATCCTTTGGGCTTCTTTTTCTTCTTGATTATCAGGGCTTTCAGTTCTTGCTGCCCCTTTGCCAGTTCCAGAATTGCCACTTGAACTTGGGCATTCTGTGCTTCGAGATTCTTGATGCTTGTTTCAGATTCCATCTCTTCTGACTGAAATAAACAGCGAGAAGATGAGAAATCCGTCATGTGAACCTGTTATGCAATGTGTATGACTGGATGCCATGTGTATGCAATGTGTGAAATGTATATGCAATGTATATGAAGTGAAATGTGTGTGCAATGTTTCAAGGATCTTAGAGTTTAGATTTGTTAAAGAAGAAACAAACGTTAGTTAATCAATTTATTTCTTTTTTTTTTCTTTCTTTTTTCTTTGCCTCATTTGGGTTTACAAGACAGAAATAAAATGAATGATCCTTCAGGTCTCCCGTGGACGCTTTCTCTTTGCCCCCAGGAATGTGTTGATCTGCTGTTCTTCTTGAAGCTGTCCGGTGAGCTCCAATATCCTTCTCTCATAGTCTTGACAGTATGATTTGAAGGTGTCTCTTTCCTCTTTGAGTTGAACCCAAGATTTTTGCAACTCTTCTAGGTCAGTTGGCATGTCCGGGTGTAAAATAACTTGAGGTTCATATCCTTCGACCTCTGGTTCAATAGTCACAGGTAGAACAGCAGGATATGGCATAAGGAGTTTCTGAGCATGAGTGCGGACCCATCTGAGGTAGGGTTCCATAGGAATAGAATTCCATTGCCCCAGAGTTTTGCTTTCTATTCTATAGACACTGCCCCATGCATGTATGAACCTTCGTCGGTGTCTATGAGAATCATTCTCGTACTCAAACACAATTCCATGGATAATCATGTCATGAGGACCGTTGCTCCTGGCATATCCGAATTGGCGTAGAGCTAAAGAGGGATTGTAAGTGATACCTCCTTTGATGCCAAGGAGTGGCACATTAGGGTACTCTCCACAATGATCAATGATAGTAATGTCTCTTTGAAAGAAGTTTTTCCAACGGATATCTGAATGAGACAAAGAGATAATCCTGTGAGACCATTGCATTCTTTGTTCATTTCTCAACACTGATCGGGGAAGATGAAATATAAACCACCTAGCCAGTAGTGGTATACAGCACATGAGAGTTCCTCGTTTCTTCATGGTACGAGTGTGTAGAGAATGTAGAATGTCTCCCAGCAATGTTGGTACCGGGTTACGGATTAGGAAAAGGTTGATGATGTGTACACTGATGAACTGGTCGGGATTTGGGAATAAAACCAACCCATAGATCAAAAGTGCCGTAACTTCCTCAAAAGCTGAGTAACTTTTGTTTTCTAGCAGTAGTCGAGCCTTTTCCAATAAGAATTTGGCAAGTAAACCCTTAACTCCACTCTTTGTTTCCCAATTGGACTCGATTTCTGATTTCCGCAGATGTAAAGCAGCAGCAATGACTTCAGGTTTTGGAATCCTTTCTAAACCAGTGAAAGGCAATTGATTTCGAATAGGCAATCCCATTAGTTCAGAGAATTCTTCCAAAGTGGGTACCAACTGGTAATCAGGAAAGGTAAAGCAATGATGTTCAGGGTCAAAGAACTGGAACAGGACCCGTATCATGTCTTCTTCAAATTTTGAGGTAACCAAATGGAGTAGGTGACCATGCTTTTCAGTGAATTGAACATTCCTGGGGAATTCTGACACCAAGTCTTTTAGCTCAGATGGTATCGTTGAGATGTTGATTCGGATGTAATCTTTGGTGGCGGGAGCCATTACCTGCAAAAACAAAGGTAAACTCTTTGATCCTTGAAGTGTTTGGTGCAAAAATGATATGCTTATGATGCAAACATGTGGCACACAAAAACAAATCAAACAATAGCCTTAGGTTTAAAGGCTTGTATGGAGCTGATAGGTGATACCCTCCCCACTGAAGTTGAGTTGGTTAAAACCTGTCCTAGAATTGGATTTGGGTTCTATGATCCTTGGAAGTAACATCTCAATACGGCGCTCGAGCGGCCGATCAAAATATTCCTCGAGGATAACTAACTTCGATCAATTTCAAAGCTAGCCACTTAATAGGCCACAAGTCAAGTTCAACTAAAAAGGTTCTAAGACAAATTAGTGTTTAATGACACTTCGGAAGCCTAATATACTCCTTGATCGTTTTCAAGGGACATCAGTATAAACCAAAGTATCGCACTAACGATGACTACCAGATCAACCGTATCGGTACATGTCGTACAGTTTCCTTGGTCTAATGTCATATACTTAAGGTATCTCGAGATTCGGGTTAGAATCTTTCACACAAGCAAAATACCCAAGCAAGCCTTTGAAAAATAGAGCAATCAAGTCAAACAATTGAAAACATCGACCTATTCTCTTAAGGTAACCCCTTTTGAAAACATTTTGTTTTTTGAAAGTATTTCCCCAGCAGAGTCGCCAGTTCTGTGGACCTCCGATTTTTTTTAATACCGGGCCATACCTCTGATCTGTAGAGATACGTGAACTGACTCTTTTTTGTCGCTTAATGCTTTCGCATTTTTGAAAATATCACAGAGTCGCCACCGACCTTTTATTTTATCCAATTAAGGAAAGGTTTATAAAAGACACAGAAAAAAGACCTTTAAGAAATTCTGGGTAAGGGGGTAGGTTATACAAAGGGAAGGTGTTAGCACCCTTTGTATCCATGGTTATCCATGGGCTCTTAAGTTTGCTTAGCTCACTTGTTTTTCGATTACTTTTCAATTGCTCTGAAATTGCTCATATGTGGTTTCAAATACCTTTGTAATTTGAATTTTTGTAATGATCCGTGTGTGGATGTATACAAAATGCTTGTTTATCTTTCGAAAGATGTTTTGAAAAGAACGTTAACTTTGTAATAATCCGTGTTTGGATGTATACAAAGTATTGTCTTTTTGAAAGTTTTGAAAAATCAACAGTGTATGAGAATTTTGTTTGTTTTGATTTGAGCAAGCAAACTAGGAGGTCTACCCTGAGTTGTAAGGTCTTTATCCTATTTCCTTTAAAAATCTATCCTTTCACCGGATATAAAAGCAAGGTTCGATTTTGTACTCAAAACAGTGAAATTTGACTTTGATTTTGAAAGATTGAAAAGGATTACCTGAAGAGGTGCAAGTGTGATTGTGATTGGATTCAGATATTTATCTTTGAAGTTAGTGATCTAACGGTTCAATTTTATCTTTGACATACACGCAGTTTATATGTGCTGGAAATTAAAGTGCGGAAATGTAAAGTGCGGAAAGTAAATCTACGCTATTACATCGATTGTGCAGGAAATGTAAACTAGCCTATTTACATGAATTTGACATCCTATACATTTATCTAGGAATTTAAATTGCAAGAAAAATAAAAGGCATGTTTTTGGATTTTTTATGATTTATTTTAATTATAATTAATGCATAATTAATTAAATTAAAATGAAGAAAAAGATGAAAATATATTTAAACCTAGAAATAAGTTTAAAATATTTACAAAATATTTGTTAATTAATTTTAAAACAAAACTAATTTTTTGGAATTTTTGGAAATTGATTTAAGTTAATTAAAACATAATTATGTAAATAATTATACAAATAATTAAAACTTAAAAAGAAAATTATTCAAAATATGTACAAAATTAGTTTATAATATATAAACAATATTTTATATAAAGAACAATTTTTTTTGGGATTTTTGATTGGTTAGAATAATTAAAAAGCAAATATATAAATATATACTAATTAATTATGCAAAATATTGAAATTTTGAAGAAAAATAAAATATTTTTATTTCAGAAAATAATATATTATTTTAGAAGTCTAAAAATATTTTTTGTGTATTTTTTGGATTTTTAAAACTATTTTTAATTAATTTAACAAAGAAATTAAAATAAAATAGAAAATAAAATAGAAAATAAAAGGATACTGATCCTGTGTGGTAATCAGTGAGGGAGCATGGTGGGGAAGAGTGATCTGGCGCGTGGGATTGATTTTTAGTGGAGATCAAGGGCTGAGATTTTGAGTCACATGGCACACGTGATTAGAGGTGTAGCATGAGATCATGCTGACTTTGAGAGTCCAGCGTGGGACCCACGTTCAGTTGACTGGCGAATAGGAAGACAAGGACAGGCCACGCGTGCAGTCAAAGGGTCCTCATCACTATTCATCATCTTCTTCAATTTACCTATGGAATTTGCTGCGGATTTTCCTACAACTTTACCTGCGGATTTTGCTTCAGATTCTCATGCTTTCAAAAACCTACAAAAATGGTCATTAACAAAAACAAGGGGCACCCAGGTCGACTTAAAATGACCTCCTGAACACGATGGTGGCATTAGTTTTGGCTAAAAACGCCTGCATCATGGGATTCGAAAGTTCACATATTTGGAACCTCAAGAATGGCACATGTGTATTCTCACGTTAAGACTTGCATGTGAGGGTTCAAATCTTCCCTAAACCATCTTAGCAACTTGTTAGAAGCGTTAGTTGGCGTTAAAACATGCTTAGTTATGAGATTCGAAAATTAGAAAAGTACATGAATATGTAACTTTTTAAAGCATGAGTTTTATGTACATGTAACCATGAATTATGATCTTAACTTACTATATTAGATCCCAGGAGATGATTGGAATGATTGGTTTGTATTGATATTGATTGGAATATTGAATTTGAAAATTACAAAGTGTATGGAAATTTTGAGAAATTTGATGAGTTTTCTTGCTATACTCTTGCTATATTTCGTGGGTGTGTTTGTTGTTGATGTATTCCACTTCTTTTATAGGCCAAGGGCTGCTTGGAAGTGAAGCTAAGAGCATTGATTGCTTGGTTGAAAGTTTGATTTTTAAATATTAAAAATCCTTGAATATTTGACCAAGTCTTCTTCTCCTTTACTTCTATTGCCTTGCTCTTCAATTTTCTGCAGAAAAATGAAGATTCCTTGATGAGTCATGCTTAAGATTTAAGCCATCCATTATCCTTGCATTTTCCTTTTAATTTTAATCTTAAAATAAGATAAAATCATGCAAAAATGGATAAAAAAAGGTATGGGCTTAGTCTTGGTCGTGGGAGGCCCATAGTAACATGGAAATGATGTTTGAATGCTGAAAACTTGGCCCCATTTGGAAAAAATACATTTTTGAACAATGTTGATTTCATGCATTTTCCCAAAATTTAGCCAACTTCAACAAGGTGTAAATCCTTCAATTTTTGTCATATGAAGGAGATCTTGCACTTTTTAGAAACCTCAAAGAGTCCTCTAACCAATGTCTTTGGTCTCATGTCAAAATGATTTTTGAAGCTCCTTGTGTGTCCTTTTGAAAAAAGTGTCTTTTTGTTGACTTTGAAAATGACCTGTAATGTCTTTGATCATATTTTTCAAATGGTGAATCCAATGACCATGGGATCAATGGCATTTGAAAGATAATTGAATTTCCTTCAAAACAAGCTTTGGTTTGAATTTTTTGGATGAAGGATGAGAGAGTTATGATCAGTCAAAGTTGAGTTGACTTTTCAGGCAAAAACCCTAATTTTGAATCTTAGGGTTTTGTTGATTTTTGATCTTTCCTTGATGAATTATGATCATCCAATGATCAAATGATGAATCCTTTGACAAAATATGGACTTTGACAAAAAATTTCATTTTTGACTGTCTGTTGACTTTTTTGGTCAAACGGGTCGTCTGTTGACTGTTTGAGCTGCTGACGGTGCGTCTGAGTGAATTGAAGTTTGAAAATTTGTATGATGGTACTTTGAGATATATGGATGTGTATGAAATCCATTTGAGCTCTCAAAAACTTGTTGCTCCTGTAAAAACAAGAAAAACCCTGATTAGGGACTGTTTGTGTAGGAGACAGTTAAGCGTACCTGATTTTTGTGCAGTGTTGAGTCTCTGCTAATCGCGTGATATTCAGAAGACTTCTAGAACAAAAACCTTGGAATTTTGAATTGTGAAAGATTGATTTGATTGATGGTACAAAACACTGAGAATTGTACTGCCAGCAGTTTGGCTGTCGACTGACTGTTCAGGTATTGATGTAGCAGTTAGAGTGAAAAATCAACAGTCAAAGTTAATTTTCTTTTTTGTTGTTTTTTTTTGTTTTTGTTTTATATGAAAAATGAAAGTTTATTTACTGATCGCGACTTTGCGTGTCTATTAGTCGGGATAACTGCAAGTGCACAGTCGTGTCGTGTAGTTTTAAAAGATATCGAATCCACAGGGACTATAAATCGACCTACCGTTATCTAAAGTTACTATGTAAAGCTAAGGCTAATGAAAGTTGGTTTTGTTTAAGGGGAAACTAAAATCTAAATCTAAATAAAATATAAATGCGCGGATATCGGTATGTAGTTCATCTAACTTAGGTGATCCGAAGTTCCATTGGCCAGATTTTAATTAAATCAAAGATCTTTACTAACTATGTCATTTAAAAGTCCTCCTCTCAAACTTTCGCTCTGTTGATTAAAACTACGATCCTAACTCATAATGTACGCTTTCGCCATCCCACCAGATTTAGAAACGCTTTTTGGAAATAACAAAGTTAATAAAATGCTTGTTTTATGAAGTCGTTATCTACTTAAATCTCCTAATCTCAAACTTTCGCTCTGTTGACTCGGAACATGCTAATATCCCTAACGTACGCTTTCGCCATCCCGCTCGGGTGTAAAAACACTTTTTGAAAATAAATAAGTTCTAATTAGTTTTAATACGCTTTCGCCATCCTTAAAACTAATGTCCTATGTCTACTATCCAGTTAAATATCTCAAACTTTCGCTCTATTGATTTTAACCTTTGACCGTCTTAACCCCTCAAACTTTCGCTCTATTGGTTTTAAGACTTACTAATTAAATTAGACATACAAACCAAAAACAAGTGATATTTAATAAAATATAATTAAGCCAATTTATTTCGGATCCCACGGTTAACTTACTTTACATACCGACATCTAAATAAATTAGCCAGACATATTAATATGGTTAAACATGCATAAATAAATTCGGTTCATAATATTAGGCATATTAATTGGCATATAATATATCATGCAATAAATATAAATAAAGGCAGTAAATAATAAACCTGAATAATGTAAATTGCAATTGAATCTTCGAGTACTGAACTTCCACCACAAGTTGGCTGGATCGTTCTTCAGAATTTAAACGGACGGAAATTAAAACAAGGAAGAAAATAATAAGCACGGTACAATTCCGGCAGCACTTCGTTGGCCGGAAATTGCACACCGAGAACTGATGTGACTGCTTCTATTTATAGGGGAGCTTCTGCCGTTGGAATGCGTGGAAATAGGGAACTCCTTGGAGACGTGCGTCTCCACTTCTTCAGGGTGACCCAGCACACGACTTGAGACGTGCGTCTCAAGTGGAGGAAATGTAGGAGGGCTTGGAGACGTGCGTCTCCTCATTGGTGACGTGGCATGGATCGTTGGAGACGTGCGTCTCCACTTGCTTGTGTGATTTGGGCCACGCACAATTTATTACTTCGTGGGCTGACTTTGTGTCTTTGGGCCTTTGGGTCTCCTTTAGCATGGTTGAGCCTTATTTGCACCCCCTTTTCATTTCAGCACTATTTTTCATCTTTTAGGCACAAATAGTAGTGATTTTAGCTCCATTTCTTTCCTTTTCACAAATAGTCCTCAAAACGAACATAAAACCTAAAACAATGAAAATACCAGCATAATACCAATATAAAGCAACATAATTAAGATAAAATAGGGAAATAATGTATGTAAATCAAGCCAAATATGTGATACGTTTTCGTGTTATCAAATACCCCCACACTTAAACCATTGCTTGTCCTCAAGCAATCAACCACACGGTAAAAGAAAATGATTAAGCAAGATTCGAAACAAGGGCATGACACGACTCCTAGTCATACGTGGTTACTAGGCAAAGGTTAGATCGATAGGTACTAAATGCCAACACCAAGGATACCGTAACGACACAATGTCAAAAACTCCCTCCTTATACAAACCAATTCGAATTATGCCATTATAACTCAACCTATATCTCTCATTTTTTCTTTCACTCTTTTCATTCAAGCGCAATCACATTAAGCCCGTTATCCGTACACGCACATAGTAGGGAAATCGGTTAGCGACTATGATCCTTTTCTTTTCTTTAGCACGGGGTTCTGGTTTTTAGTGGTGCAACCCCATTTTTCCCAACTGCGGTTGCGGGGGATCGAACCGTAGTCCACCCTACCAAGCCCAGTACCAGTGACCTCTAGGCCAACCAACAGTGGGTGCTAATTATTAAATCCTTATTGGCTTAACAACCTTTGGGCTAAATGACCGGGTGAGGGTCACCTAACTTAGAAGGCTATTCTTCAATTAAATCATTTAAAAACAGGATCATTCACTTATATTCATCGACTCCCTACGTAGTTTGTGCTTAAGATGGTGCCGACTGCTAATATAAACTACTTAAGAGCTACTTTGAAAACTTGAGCCTAAGGTCTCGACATAATGGGCATCCAAATTGATATCACATAATGAGGGGGTTTAGGGTGTCAGGACAGTATCGATGTTGTTGAAACATCTCCAAGTCTTTCTAACAATGCCTAAAGTGTGACAACCTTTATACTTTCAGAGTGTGTATGCCATGCGTCAAAATTCAAATTTTTGTTGGAGGTTAAAATTTTCAAATTTTTGGGGAAATTTGATAACGATAGAAAATCATATATAAAGACTTGACAACATAACTAGAAAACAATAAAGCAATAAATGAAAGCGGTAAAGCTTCTCCCCCACACTTAAACCAAACATTGTCCTCAATGTTCCGATCCAAAGTGGAGAAAGAAAAACAGAACCTGTATGGATGCTACCGGCGGGCTATCACGACCAAATCTACTCCGCGTCCGGAGGAAATATCTTCTCCTATCATGCTCATCAATGGTGTCACCACCAGCAGCAACACTCGTAGGAATGTGCGTGGAGACCCATTCATCTTTGAGATGATCGTCTATAGATTTTTCGCCTAGATATGGCCGAGACGTGACAAGCGATCCATATCTTTATTATCTGCAAATTCAAACGATAAAAGGAAAACATTAAACTGAAAACTCGTGGGTTGCCTCCCACGCAGTGCTTTGTTTAACGTCGATAGCTCGACGGCTTAAGAGTGCAAGCACTCAAGGCGGTTCTCTCGAGAATGACTCCTCGGTTGAAATTTTAGCAAACCTCGTTTTCCATGGCCACTTATCAAGCCATCTCACATATCCCTCACCTTTTCTTTTCTTTCTTCTGTGGGGTGGTTCATTCTTTTGAAATCGTGGTGGCGGTTCTGGATCTATCCTAAATATCAGTTTTTCAAGTTCGGGCTTAGTGATATTATCGACCACCTCAAAGGTTAACCTTACCCTCTTATCACTAATGATATCCTTAGTTTCATGGTCGTCTAAATTTCTCTTTTTATGCAAGACTTCAAATAAGGGTGCATTAGTGTGGATATTTTCCAATATCTTCACATACATTATGGATTTGGAGTCTACCTTAGCTTCCATAAAACTTTGCGGGAAAGGAATCAGTTGGGTATAGAGAAAAGGAATAATAATAGGTGCTTCCCTCTCTACCTCTTCTACAACCTCCCTTTCAGTTTGTGTTGGTGGGTTTTTATCAATCTCCACTCTTTTCTCACTAGAACTCTTCTCAACCACATCTTCACTCTCCTCAATCTCATTATCACTCTCCTCAGGTATTTCAATTTGTTTTTCACTAATGGTTGTTTCAACATCCACATACTCCTCAAGGAAGGTTCCTAGAAGGTTTTGTTCAAGTTGGGAGATTTGAGTCTCTAATGTCATGTTGTGGGTCGCGAGGGACTCAACCATAGTGGTCAATTGCCTAAGGGTTTCATTGTTTTGAAGACTTTGTTTGATAAACTCCTGGTTTTGAACAGTTTGTGTCTCTACAAAGTGCTCCATCATGGCTTCTAATCTAGAGTGAGTCTCGTCGGGATCCTCCATTGATGTTTCGAAGTTAAAATTAGGGGATTCTTGAGATTCTTCAAAGGGAGCTAGCGTTGCACTTTGTGTTTCCTCAGAGTGCTTCGTCATCATAGATTCTAGCCTAGAGAGAGTTTGTGCTTCAATGAATTCCTCCATTATGATTTCGAGGTTGGATTTAGGATAATCTTTAGACTCCTCAAAATGTTGGGCGTGGTGATCGTAGAGGAAATTTGGTTGATGATAAGTTTGCGTTGCATTGAAATCCTCTGCTTCAAGGTTAGAGTTGTAGGATTCTTGTGGTTCCTCGAAGTAGGTTAGCGTCGCATTTTGTGTTTCCACAAAGTTCCTTGTCATCATAGATGTTTCATTAAAATTTTCCATTATTATTTCAAGGTCGGATTTATGGGATTCTGGTCTCTCCTCAAAATATTGATTGTGGTGATCGTAGAGGATATTCGGTTGAGGATAGGTTTGGTTGGAATAAAATTCTTGTGGTTCCTCGAAATGTTGAGATTGGGGGTTGCAGAGGTAATTTGGGTGAGAATGAATTGGTGGCGCAGCATTGAAATTCTCCAATAGTATTTCGAGATCGGATTTATAGGATCCAGGTGATTCCTCGAAATACTGGGAGTGGGGGTTATAGAAAAAGTTTGGGTGATACATAGTATTAAATGAAAAGAAAGAAAAAAAAATGCCTTAGTCTCTACGGTGTAACTAAAAGAGTTACGATATCGACTTGAATAGTCCCCGGCAACGGCGCCAAAAACTTGATCGCGACTTTGCGTGTCTATTAGTCGGGATAACTGCAAGTGCACAGTCGTGTCGTGTAGTTTTAAAAGATATCGAATCCACAGGGACTATAAATCGACCTACCGTTATCTAAAGTTACTATGTAAAGCTAAGGCTAATGAAAGTTGGTTTTGTTTAAGGGGAAACTAAAATCTAAATCTAAATAAAATATAAATGCGCGGATATCGGTATGTAGTTCATCTAACTTAGGTGATCCGAAGTTCCATTGGCCAGATTTTAATTAAATCAAAGATCTTTACTAACTATGTCATTTAAAAGTCCTCCTCTCAAACTTTCGCTCTGTTGATTAAAACTACGATCCTAACTCATAATGTACGCTTTCGCCATCCCACCAGATTTAGAAACGCTTTTTGGAAATAACAAAGTTAATAAAATGCTTGTTTTATGAAGTCGTTATCTACTTAAATCTCCTAATCTCAAACTTTCGCTCTGTTGACTCGGAACATGCTAATATCCCTAACGTACGCTTTCGCCATCCCGCTCGGGTGTAAAAACACTTTTTGAAAATAAATAAGTTCTAATTAGTTTTAATACGCTTTCGCCATCCTTAAAACTAATGTCCTATGTCTACTATCCAGTTAAATATCTCAAACTTTCGCTCTATTGATTTTAACCTTTGACCGTCTTAACCCCTCAAACTTTCGCTCTATTGGTTTTAAGACTTACTAATTAAATTAGACATACAAACCAAAAACAAGTGATATTTAATAAAATATAATTAAGCCAATTTATTTCGGATCCCACGGTTAACTTACTTTACATACCGACATCTAAATAAATTAGCCAGACATATTAATATGGTTAAACATGCATAAATAAATTCGGTTCATAATATTAGGCATATTAATTGGCATATAATATATCATGCAATAAATATAAATAAAGGCAGTAAATAATAAACCTGAATAATGTAAATTGCAATTGAATCTTCGAGTACTGAACTTCCACCACAAGTTGGCTGGATCGTTCTTCAGAATTTAAACGGACGGAAATTAAAACAAGGAAGAAAATAATAAGCACGGTACAATTCCGGCAGCACTTCGTTGGCCGGAAATTGCACACCGAGAACTGATGTGACTGCTTCTATTTATAGGGGAGCTTCTGCCGTTGGAATGCGTGGAAATAGGGAACTCCTTGGAGACGTGCGTCTCCACTTCTTCAGGGTGACCCAGCACACGACTTGAGACGTGCGTCTCAAGTGGAGGAAATGTAGGAGGGCTTGGAGACGTGCGTCTCCTCATTGGTGACGTGGCATGGATCGTTGGAGACGTGCGTCTCCACTTGCTTGTGTGATTTGGGCCACGCACAATTTATTACTTCGTGGGCTGACTTTGTGTCTTTGGGCCTTTGGGTCTCCTTTAGCATGGTTGAGCCTTATTTGCACCCCCTTTTCATTTCAGCACTATTTTTCATCTTTTAGGCACAAATAGTAGTGATTTTAGCTCCATTTCTTTCCTTTTCACAAATAGTCCTCAAAACGAACATAAAACCTAAAACAATGAAAATACCAGCATAATACCAATATAAAGCAACATAATTAAGATAAAATAGGGAAATAATGTATGTAAATCAAGCCAAATATGTGATACGTTTTCGTGTTATCATTTACATGACTTGTTAGAAAAACACAGACATAATAAATAACTAATATTTACGGTATGCGGGCAAAATTACCGATAATAACCCTGAAAATCATTTAATGCACAGAAATAGGAATATTTGACTGGCAGAAAACACACAAAATATTATCTTAGTAATTAAGCAATATTATGACAAATAGTACAATATTTAATACTGACAGTACAAATATCACATACTATATTGAACAGTACGACGAATAAACGGTACATTTAAGAAATAAGAAATACGGCAAATTTTAAGAATGACGATTGATAACCCATGCTATGAACAATAACATGTAGATGATTGGGAGCATAACCATTGCAGGTCCACACTCCTCAGGACTGTGCAGGCAGAAGAAAGTCATGATCACCGTAGCAATGGTGATGACTGTAAGAAACAGTGTCTCTATCCATTTTGCCATTCTTGTCAGGGAAGAAGAGAAAGGATGGATTATGAAGATAGGAATTTGAAAGATGAATTGGAATTTGATGTGAGATTTTATGAAAGAAAATGAGAGGTATTTATAGAATGGAAAGAAGGAAAGAGACGTTGGGGAATGATGTGATTCCGTACAAAAGGAAAATTTGAGTGGAAGTAAGATTTGAAAGAAAGTGCATGATAGTGTTGGAAAAAGGAGAGATTTGATTTTTGAAAAAGAGATTTGAAAAGATTTTTGCAAATAATGGAATATAATACAAAAATTAGTGGGAAACAAAAGATAATAATAATCTACTTGTTACCAGTACAGTCTGAGTTTCCTGATTCTGCGCCTGCAAAAAGATTTTAACTCTGTACCAATTGTGTCAGTACTATTTATCTGTAAATAAATAAATAGCATGTGTGAAGTAATAAACAGTATTTGGTGTTTGCGTAAGAATAAATTCAACTGCAAGCCAAATTACTGTATAAGAAAGATTCTAAAAACTAAGTATTTCATATGTCAGGATTTTTGTTGAAATAAAAATCCATGATTATATGAGACCCCTTAATTTTCAGATTGGAGTTTTCTTGAAAAATATGTGGGCAAATTTTGGGGTATAACAATTAGCAACTCTCACCTTAGTTCACCCATTTTATTAAAATGCTACTTTCCACCCCACAACTCATAATTCTATTAATTTTCTATTATTATTTTATTATCTAATTAAATAATAATCTCATAAATCCCAAATAAAATCCCACAACACCAAATCATTCATATAAATCATTTAAAATGATTTAATCACTCAAATAATAAAATAAAAAGCACAAAAATTCAATTAAATAAATTAATCGAATTCGGAGTGTTACAACTCTCCCCATTTAAAGAACTTTTGTCCTAAAAAATTACGTGAATGAAAAAGCTCTAGATAAGACTCTTTCACCTGACTCTCCAGCTCCCATGTCATGCTTCCTCCAATAGATCCTCCCCACAATACCTTCACCAGAACAATCTCTTTGCCTCTCAAGTATGTCACTTCTCGATCATCTACCCTCAAGGGAGATGCCTCAACGGTCAAGTACTCTCTAACTTGCACATTGTCCACTTGCATCACATGAAACGGAACAGGAATGTACTTCCGCAATTGAGATACATGAAAGAAATCATGAAGATTCAAAAGAAACGGTGGTAAGGGTAGGCCATTTCTCCTACTCTCTGCAGAATCTGATACGAACCATAAAATAAGGTGTGAGCTTTTGAGATATCAACGCCAGTCACCGGAGTGACTCTTAAGAACATATGATCTCCCTCTTGGAACTTGAATGCTTTTCTCCAGTTATCATGATAACTCTTATGCCTATCTTGTGATGCCTACATCTTCTTCTGAATCATCTTAATCTTCTCAATAGTCTATTAAACAATTTCTAGTCCAAGTACAAAACTCTCACTGGACTCATACCAACACAAAGGTGTTCTATACCCCTACCATATAAATCTTTAAAAGGTGTCATCCCAATACTACAATGTAAATAATTGTTGTAAGTAAACTTGATCAACAGTAAATAACTGTCTCAGTTACCTCTCTGCTTCAAAACACAAGCTCTCAGCAAATCTTCCAACGACTCAATAGTCTTCTCTGTCTGATCGCCCGTCTGCAGATGGTAGGCAAAACTCAACTTCAACTTAGTTCCCAACGCTTCCTACAAGCTCTCCCAAAACCTTGATGTGAACCTCAGATCTCTATCTGAAACAATACTCGAAGGAATACCATGCAAACTGACAATCTTCTCAATATAAACTTCAATTACCTTCTATAAAGGATAATTGATCTTTATCGGAATCAAATGAGCCGACTTATTCAATATATCTGCAACATGTAGCAACCTGCCCTAAAAAAATAAAGATTTAGAGTCGCCACCTATTCTGAAGGGCGAATAGGAAACCCTACGCAGTTTAGAGATCGGGGCAAGTTATTATAATCAGGCTGAGGGAAGGTGTTAGGCACCCTCAACCCTTTCCTAAAGGCTAACATTGCGAAGATAAGGGTTCATGGCGATAAGGGTTCATGGCAAAAGATAAGGTTTATAGCTAATAAAATGAAAAGGGTAAAAATTAAGGTTTAAAACTGGATTGAGATTTTTAGGGGGAGACTCGCCTTGTTGCCAAGTGCCTACGTACCTCCTTAGGGAGGATCAGAGTCAACGTAGTTCGGGCACAAGGTTGTACGCCTTATGGTTGAATTTGTGATTTGAAATTGTTTTTAGAGGCTTTTTGAATAGCCTATCGTAGTTGAATTTGATTTGAAGGGTGAGAGTGTTTTGAGGTTGGCGTACAACCTTGATTTAATTTGTTACTGTTAGATGCGGAGATCGATAGATTCAATCGGTATAGCTAACAGGTTTATTGGCATTGCTGGTTACTCAGACCGATAGATTCGATCATCGCGGGCAGCAAATTAGTTGTGTTTTAATTTTTAAGTATTTTATCTCTCGTCTAAAGCGACTGATGGTTTCAATCGGGTCAAGGAGAGAATTATTGAGGGCAAGTAAATTGTGAATTAATCAGAACAGTTTTATTTCTCGTCTAGTACGGCCAATATATTTAGTCGGTTTGAGGAGAAATTAAGCTAAGTGGTAAAATATATAATCAAACATTTTTTGAAGCTTATTTAAATTAATTAATTAACAATAGCAAAATTTATAAAGATTAATGAATTATTAGAATAAGAAATTAATAAATTTTAGTTAACCAATTAACTAATGAATTATTAAACAAAACAAAATTATTTGATTAAGTTTCATTTTTTATTAACAAGGGGGGTGTATTTTATTATGGGTTAGTAGTTTTAGGAGGTTTAGATAGCAATCGGGCTGAGCCCATTAGGTTTTGGTCCGTATGAGTTAGAAGCTACGCAGGTGTATGGGTTATGGTGCTCCCTCAGGTTTGTGGCTGTTAGATCTAGGGTCAACATCATCCGTCGGCTTGCATGTTGTTACAATAGGGCGCACAGTAAGAGATTGCGCGTTGAATCACTTTCAACAGCGCTGACAGGTGGCCATGATGAGGCCACGTGTCCGTCCTTCATCGCGACAGAGGTGAGGTTATCACCTGGCAATTCCCTTCCCTCTTCTCATTTTTCTCTTTTCTTTCTCTCTCTAGTTTTCTCTCTCTCATCTGTTCTCTCTCCGAAACCCAGAATGAAAGCCCAAGAACGCGGAAGCGAGCACCGTGTGCCGCCGTCCCCCACCCTCAAAACCACCGTCGAACCCAGGTTTCCGGTTGATCTTCAACCGGAACCTTCAAACCTTCATCCAATTTACCCAGAAACCCAAAGAATCTCAATCCCAAACAAACTTTTAACCTAAACGCAACAATCAACAAACATTCATCTGAAACAAGAACACACATGCAACAACTCGAAGCGTAATCCTAAGCTAAGTCAATCGAAGTTACCTTTTATCTTGATTTTCTGGATCGTGTTAGCTCCAATTGCCTCTCCTGATCCTCTTTTCGTATTCGCAGGTGTTGACGACGATAAGGTCTTCGCGGCGGCGCTTTTAGGGTTTTCTGGAAAAAAATCCGATCCTCTTTTCTATTCCCTTCTTCTGTTCTTATAGTCTTAGGTTAAGATCTTAGTTTTAGGAATGCTTCGATTCAATTAGCTTAGATTTGATTCGTTTGTTAATCTGGATTCAATGTCATTGATTTGTAATTATAATTTGATTCAATAATATATTTGATTGAATTTCGTTTTAGTTTAGATTTGATTTAGTTATAAATTGATTTCCTTTTCTGAGATTTGATTGAGTTTGGAGATTAGATTCAATTCGTATGGGCCTGGGCATTTGAGATTAGGGTTTGTTTGTTGAAGGGATTGTAGCGGCGGCTATGAGGAGATGGTGGGGAGACTAGGGTTTCGCTTGGGGGGAAGGAGATGAACAGGAAGCGGATCCTCCTGACCCGGTTTGCTGACCCGATCTTTGGATCCATGGCCCAACTTCCTTTGCTGTTTGGCCCAAAGCGTGACAAAACTCAATAAAGACCCAAATAAATCATTCATCTTAATTTGCTAATGAACTAATAAAAACAATAAAATTAATTGTTAATATTCTGAGTGTAACTCGGTGAACTGACTTTATTTTTAATATGCATCAATGTTGCGGTAAGCATGAGTCGCCACCGACTTTTATTTTGTCCAATTTTAGGAAAGGTAAAAAGTACAGAAAAAGACCTTTAAAAAGAAAACGGGCTCGGGGGGTAAGTTATGAAAAGGGAAGGTGCAAGCACCCTTTTCATCCGTAGTTATCTACGGGCTCTTAATTTGCTTAGCTCATGTTTGTTTGTTTTGAGTTGAGAAGAGGCATAAGGACTTTAGCGTAAATGCGTAGCCTTAGTTTTTCGAAAGAGTGTTGAAAAGATATTTTTGTTGAGCTAGGCAGATTAAGAGCACTACCCTAACTAATTGGTCTTTTTCTATACTTTTTACGGTTCCTAGGATTATCCATACTATGTAGAAGTAGGAAATCCTCGTTTATATTGGATGTATGGGTCATCGAAGGGTCATCGAGGTCGTTTGAAGGCAACAAGTAGAGGTACCTTTAGCAAATTCGAAGGGACAATCATCTTTCGTAGGCAACCATTCGAGGGACTAGATCATGTTTTCGCAGGCAACATTTCGAGGGTCATCGAGGGACCATGATCTTTGATGATTTTTTAATTGCGGGACTTTTGCTAGTGGGTACCTCTATTATTCGAGGGACACGACCGTTTAATTTGTAAGGTAACCAAGAGGGGCGTACCCTAGGGGTGAGTGTGTGCAAAGAGTGTGTTAGATTCGATCATTTTATCTTGAATTAAAGTTAGCTAGCGTTGATTAAGTTATCTTTCCATACACGCCTAATTACTAACAGTTAAATATATACAGAAAATAAAGTGCGGGAAAGTAAATGTCCTACGCTATTACATGGCTTCGGGGAGGAGGATTACATAACTTAAAATCGGGGGAAGTGCAAGAAAGTAAATGTCCTAATTATAACTATTACAACCCATAAACAATTACATAATTATAACAAAATGCGGAATAAAAATAGTAAATAATAAAAACAAGAGGGAATTTGCGAATGTCTCAAAATAGTACGATTTGCTCAAGATAGTACCTCGCAATCAAAAGAAAATGTTAGCGAGGTTAAAATGATAAGATATAAATAAATGGTGATGAAAACTAACTAAGAAAATATTAAAAGAAAATTAAAATTAATGACATATTTTTGATATTTTTATATTAAAAGAGAATTAAAATAACATATTTTTTTGGTTTTTTATGATATTTCAAACAAGAAGTAAAAGTTAAAACTAAAACAATTAAAAGAAACTAAAGATATATGCTAAAACAAAAGTAAAAGAAAGGTGTTAATAAACAAATTCACTAGCCCAAAATTCAAACCCATAATCCATCACTAATTACTTAAATTTTAAATATATTTTATTTTTATTTAAGTGAAAAGAGAAAGAAAAAAAAAATTAAAAAAAACAAGATAGAAACGTGAGGAATTACCCCTTCACACTTTTGTTCCATATTTATAGCATACAAACAATTTAATTTGCCGTTTTTTTTTTATTAGTAAAACTAATTAGTAATAGAATTGTTATTATTAACACATAGTATTGTTATTGTAATTAAAAAACAAAAACAACATATATATTAAAACGAAAGTTACAGACCTCTCATTCTCTCGGCAAAACAAAACCAAGACCATTAGATTATTGACAAGTGGAAATTTTAATTTAATAAAACAAATAAAACAAAACATCAAAAAGGGAATTTAGAGAACGCGTGAAAAGAAAAAATAGATTGTACCTCTCTCTTTCTCAACTTCTAATCTTCTTCTTGCTGTAACAACAACAACCATGCACTCTTTTCTTAAAAAAATGATTCTTCTTTCTCATTGATCAAGGATTACAGATTGCAATAGACTCCGGTTGAGTCTTCCGTGACGGCGCAGTACATCGGCTTGGCTGCGTTCGGAATCTGAGTGGATGGACGGAGGCGGGTCTTCGCGACGGTGACCCATTATTGGCTGAACGAATTCCAGATCGACGGCAGTGAAGGAGGTCGGAGCGGTGCAGCTTGAGGACAGCTGCGAGTCTCACGGCAGCCGGCGGTTCCACGGTGATTACCGATCGGAAAGGAAGCAGTTGCAATCATCGGTTTCATGTGGAGATCGCGACAATTTCATATTCCTACTTCTTCCGCTTTCCATGTGTTCCTGAAAAGAAACTTTTACACAAATTTTGTTAATATTGTTTGAATGTCTTGGATTATGTTTTGGATTATTGAAATTTGACCAAGGGTTTGTACATAGGTTTGTGAAGGTATTGTAGAGACACAATTTGGGTGAAAGTTTAGGCTGGTATTGATGAAATTGTTTGCGATTTTAGATCTGGTTTGTGTATTGTTTTGTAATGATGGTTTTGTGTTAGCTTGATATGTTTTTTGTGTATGGAAGGTGGAATGAGTGGTACAAGGTGGTGAACTTTTGAAAGATGGTCAGTGTACTATAACTACTAACATTGTACGCGGTGGAAATGTGTATACAAAGTTTGAAAATTGCTGTTATGTGAGAATGAATGGGTCAATTGTGAGAGGGTGGATAAAGAGATTAGAAATTGCGGGGTTGTTTCTACATGAAATACAAAATTAGGCTGGAATAAGGGTTAGAATGTTTACTGTACTTGTCTTTGAGGGATGGAATCAGGGTTTATTTATAAGCTGAAATTAGGTTAGATTAAAATAGAAACAAATCATTTAACCATTTAAAACAATAAAACTCAAAAAAATCAAATATTATTTAATTTTAAAGTTTATGATTGTTTTAAATAATTAATATGATTTTTTCCTAAAATACCAATTTCTACCTAAAATGATAAGGAAAACTAAATCTTTTTGAATCTTTTTATCTTTATGATTTTTTTGTTATCTTTTGGATTAAAATGGAAAAAAGTTAAAAAAAAAAACATTTTTTTAAATAATAAATAAATAAAATACGAAAATAATTTTTAATTAATAAAAAGAACTCATTTTTTTGTGTTTTATAAAATAAAAAATAAAATTAAGACTGTTAGAAGCAAATAAAAGGAAAAAAATGTTAGCGGTGGGATTTGAACCCGACACCTTGCACTTGCAAATCTTAACTCCTTACCAATTGTGCTATTTATTTGTTGAAATAAAAAGCCAATTGAAGGTTTATGAAGTGTCAGCCAGCATTTTACTATTTATTAAAATATAACAATTTAAGAGTAAACTATTATATTTTTAAAATAGACTTTAAATCGAATATTTATAAAATTCAGAATGTCAATGTAAATGAACCCGAAATTTTATAAAAACTCAATTTTTTGAAATAGTCTTGAATTTTTGAAAAGTGTGGGCAAATTTTGGGGTATGACAGCTGCCCCTGTTCAATTATCTTAAACCTGAAGATGTAGAGTGGTCTGTATGCCGGTCGGTATCTGAAGGTGGAAGATGATTGAACACTAGAATACCAAGAAATTTGCCCTAGCTGAAGTAGGGACTTTTGTCGGAGATGGGCTTAAATATGCCATCCAGGTCTTGAGAGGAGATTTATTGGAGATTGATCATGTCAGCACTGTTCGTAGTAACTGTTTTAGACTTTGGAAGATGATCGTGTCTACACCGTTCGTGATGATAGAATTAGATCTCCTGTCGTGTCAGCACCGTTCGTAGTAACTGAATTAGACTAGGAAGGTCAGTGATCGTGTCTACACCGTTCGTGATGATAGAATTAGATCTCTGGGAGTTGACCGTGTCGGCACCGTTCGTAGTAACCGAATTAGATCTTTGAAAATGACCGTGTCATTACCGTTCGTGGTAAATGAATTAGATCGAGCGTTGACCGTGTCAGTACTATTCGTAGTAGCTGAATTAGATCTTGGAAAGTTGGAGATTTCGTTCATTTGTCTGTGCCTGTATCCTGCAATAGGTATAGTTATGCAATGTCATGATGCATGTATTATGTAATGAGTCCCTCAGAATAAAAGAGAAACTTTGTATGTTATGGATGAATTCATTATGAGGTAATGTATGCAATGTATGAATATGTTTATGCCATACGATATGTGAATATGATTTATGTTGTCTTTATTGAGAAAATAAATCTCTATGCCTTTGTGGTTTTGATGTCTGATCTTGTTTTGAAGATGCTCAGCTGGGAATTTATGATTCTTGCTTGGGGATGATCAATAACTTGATGTACCCTGACTGGAGATAAAGATATTAGTAAGCCATGTTGGAGAAGAGCAACGTGTCGGAGAACCGATGGTGTTGAAGATGTAAACTCTAGTGGGGAGCCATGTCTTTGTCGGGACGAGTATGTTCAAAGATATCTTCTTTGTTGATTACTCTGTGGGGATATGATCTTGTGAACCCGGCTCTGTGGGGAGACATGGGTGTCTTGAAAATTGCCCCCAGTATTGTAGTAACTACCATTCGATTTAGGACACCCTACTGAGTATTGATCAAGCTATCAAACTGGACTTGCATAGATTTGCCCCAGTTAGTAGGGACTTCGGAAAGATTCGCCTCGCGAGGATTTTATGAGATGTGCACTATGGGCGTCATGCCCCTCGTAATCATTGGCCCAGGACAATGCCCCATGTTGATTGGAAATAGACTAAGATTTACTTGGATACATGCCCCTGATTGTTTTTTGCATCTTTGAGAGATTCTCGGAATCTTGACTTGATTGCCCCTGATGAATGAGATATGTCATGCCCCTTGTAAATATTGGCGTTTTAGCCAACTGAGTAAGTCATGGAAATATTTCTACTCTTCGGAGCACTTATGAAGCATGCCTGTCGGGAGGGCTACCTGAGATTTGTGCTATTATAAGCAACTTGCCCCAGTATCATGAGTTTAGGAACAATGCCCCTGATTGGTTAACACGTATGAGGGAGTCTTAGAGTCTTGACCTGATTGCCCCAGATATATGAATTCTTACTCAAAAGGGTATTCAACTGTTTTTGTGGCCCTGAGTGAGGGTGATCAGTATTTGAGATATTCTCGCTCGAACTCAACGGAGTTCTGAAGACAATTTGTCTCTTGAGAGGATTAGACCTCTCATCTGCAGCTTATGACGAAAGCTTTCCTGGTATCAAGTACTTGTTCATATGCAATAATGTTTATTATGAGAAATATAATTGTAATACAAAGTTCATGTTTGTCTCAAAGTTTGAAGAAGACTTTTTTTTTGAAAGGATGTTAAAACATCGATTTTTTTGTGAAAGATGGTGTGATACCAACTCAAGCGTTTTAGCATAACTCTTAGGAGTCAGTTTACCCTATTCTCTTTACAGTGTGCTTTCGAATTAACCCTGTTTCAATTAGGACTTTTGAGGGTTGTAACGTGGCCAGGTTCACGGTTTTAGAAGAAAGGATTTTTAGGCTCAAAATTTTATTGGTGCCCACCCCCTTCGTGATGTTCTCCAACCTAAATTCAGTTAACTCGATGCGAGTATTCATCCTTCAAGAAGAGTTTGAGACGATTGAGGAATCAATGAGGTGTTTGAACATGGCAGTCACTTTACCTTTCGTATTTTGTGTTTGATCACACGACTTGTTCTTTGAATTTATAGTCACACGACTTTGCCCCTTTTGTTGAGGATTTTTTTTTTATATTTCCCTAACTTTTGCCTGGACAAACTCTTTCGACTTTTGGGTTTGAAGTCCAGCGGGATGCCCTAACTTTTGCCTAAGTCATTTGTTTTCAATTTGTTGACTTAACGGGCTGTCTTTTCTCTTCTTTTTTTCAATTCATTCTTTTTTTTTTTGAACAAGTCGTATGAGACGTCTTCGATTCGTTGGAAAGATCGTTACTACCTCGTTTCTTAGTTGACGAGGGATAGTCGTTGTTGTATCATCATATTTTGACCTCATATTGCGAGAGATGACCAATGCGGTCTCGAACTTTGCTCAACCTTTTGAAAGATAACCATTGTTGTTTCCTTAGATACGAGCTCCTACTGAATTTTGAACACTCAATCAAGTTAACTGAACACTACCCTGCCCCTAGGTTAAATGTGAGGGTTTTTTCGCAGAGAAAAGAAACTCCTACTTCAAGGCTCAAAGGGGTTGGCAAGGGATTAACTTCCTTATATCTCCAGTATTTGGGAATTTGAAACAATGCCTGTACATCATCAACAGGGTTTTACTCGAAAGCACACCATTTGAGATTATTGGTATTATGCGTTCGTCATTCTCCCTTAAGAGTCATCATGCTTTATCACTGAGAGTTTGGTATCACAAGCAAATAAACATATTAGAGCGAGAGCGAATGAATTTTTTCAAGACAAACATATCCAATGCATCATTATTATAGTTCAAAAACAAACAAGTATTGCATATAGACAGTATTGAACAAGAACAAGAAAGATTACGCATGAAAATGCATGAGAAATTACGAATTGCCAACATTGAGGAGATTTTCTCCGTATGGACTTATTGCTTCAGAAGGTCCATTGAGTCGAAGGAGAACTTCAAATCTGGCCTGCAGGTGTGAATATGATAGCCTTTGCATCAATCAGGTCTTGTACCTTATCTCGGACTAGTTGGCAATTATCGATCGACTGACCAAGTGCCCCAGAGAGGAAATCAAACCAAGTGTTCGTATCTGAACTACAGATTACTTCTAAGAAGAAGATTCTGACGAAGCCACAAAGGAGTTGTAAGTATCAGGCTTTAGGGATTTGAGGCAGAAAATGATAAGCTCGTTGTCTGGAAACCTGTTATGCAATGATGTGTATGCAAATGCATATGCAATGTTTTCAAGGATCTTTCTGGAACCCAATTTGCAACATTGAAATGTAGTTGCAGCTTTGTTGAAGAACTACGACTTCCATCTTTGAACGTCCTTTTTTAAGAATCAGGCTCACCATATCCAGTGGGTCATAGCCTCTGATTCGGGGTATGGTACTTTTGAGCTTAAAAGCATGTGGCTAAAGGAAAATAAATCCTCTTGCCCCTTGATAGGAACTGTACCCTTGAGTTTGAAGGCATCTGGCTAGAGGAAAATAAATCCTCTTGCCCCTTGATAGGAATTGCACCTTTGAGTTTGAAGGCATCTGGCTAGAGGAAAATAAATCCTCTTGCCCCTTGATAGGAATTGCACCTTTGAGTTTGAAGGTATCTGGCTAGAGGAAAATAAATCCTCTTGCCCCTTGTTAGGAATCTGGCTCTTGATGATAGCACCTGGAATTGAGCGCCCTAAATACTTGAGATCCTTGAAAAAGGTTAGTTAGGTGATGAGGACGAGTAAGTCCTATAAAGAATTCAAGTTGTTAGTGTACACACAAATCCTGCACGGAAACCAAGCAATTAGGGTATAAACAAACCCTGCGAGGAAACCAAATGGTTAGGATATAAACAAATCCTGCGAGGAAACCAAACGGTTAGTGTATAAACAAATCCTGCAAGGAAACCAAACGGTTAGATAATGAATACAAACAAGTCACACAAGTAGCCTTAGGTTTAAAGGCTTGCATGAAGTTCAAAGGTAAGTACCCTCCCCACTGAAGTTTAGTTGGTTCAACCTGTCTTAAAAAAAAGTAACCGGGTTCTATGGTGCTCATATCCCTGATCTTTCTCGTGGGCATTGTCTCAACATAGCACTCAATCGGCCAGCCAAAAGCATCCCTTGAGTCCAATCTCAATGAGTGTAGCATCGAGTATCGACCGGCTTCAGTCAGGAATCCAAAGCCAGCCATCTCGCTACTTCTTATAAGCCAAAGTCAAGTTCAACTAAGGTTCTAAGGGCGAATTAGTGCTCATGACACCACGCGGTAGCCAAATGTCTCCTCGATCAGATTCAAGGGCCATCAGGACAAACCAAAGCGTCGCACTAACGGTGGCCACCAGTTCAACCATAACGATACATGTCGTACAGTTTCCCTGGTCTCATGCCACATACTTAAGGTACACTAGATCCGGGTGTAGGACCTTTCACACAATAACAAACCCAAACAATTCCCTTAAAAATAAAGCATACAAACAAACAATTAAAAACATTTATAATGAACTAAGCCCTAAGGTAAACCCCTCTTAAAGACTCCCCAGCAGAGTCGCCAGTTCTGTAACTCGGTGAACTGACTTTATTTTTAATATGCATCAATGTTGCGGTAAGCATGAGTCGCCACCGACTTTTATTTTGTCCAATTTTAGGAAAGGTAAAAAGTACAGAAAAAGACCTTTAAAAAGAAAACGGGCTCGGGGGGTAAGTTATGAAAAGGGAAGGTGCAAGCACCCTTTTCATCCGTAGTTATCTACGGGCTCTTAATTTGCTTAGCTCATGTTTGTTTGTTTTGAGTTGAGAAGAGGCATAAGGACTTTAGCGTAAATGCGTAGCCTTAGTTTTTCGAAAGAGTGTTGAAAAGATATTTTTGTTGAGCTAGGCAGATTAAGAGCACTACCCTAACTAATTGGTCTTTTTCTATACTTTTTACGGTTCCTAGGATTATCCATACTATGTAGAAGTAGGAAATCCTCGTTTATATTGGATGTATGGGTCATCGAAGGGTCATCGAGGTCGTTTGAAGGCAACAAGTAGAGGTACCTTTAGCAAATTCGAAGGGACAATCATCTTTCGTAGGCAACCATTCGAGGGACTAGATCATGTTTTCGCAGGCAACATTTCGAGGGTCATCGAGGGACCATGATCTTTGATGATTTTTTAATTGCGGGACTTTTGCTAGTGGGTACCTCTATTATTCGAGGGACACGACCGTTTAATTTGTAAGGTAACCAAGAGGGGCGTACCCTAGGGGTGAGTGTGTGCAAAGAGTGTGTTAGATTCGATCATTTTATCTTGAATTAAAGTTAGCTAGCGTTGATTAAGTTATCTTTCCATACACGCCTAATTACTAACAGTTAAATATATACAGAAAATAAAGTGCGGGAAAGTAAATGTCCTACGCTATTACATGGCTTCGGGGAGGAGGATTACATAACTTAAAATCGGGGGAAGTGCAAGAAAGTAAATGTCCTAATTATAACTATTACAACCCATAAACAATTACATAATTATAACAAAATGCGGAATAAAAATAGTAAATAATAAAAACAAGAGGGAATTTGCGAATGTCTCAAAATAGTACGATTTGCTCAAGATAGTACCTCGCAATCAAAAGAAAATGTTAGCGAGGTTAAAATGATAAGATATAAATAAATGGTGATGAAAACTAACTAAGAAAATATTAAAAGAAAATTAAAATTAATGACATATTTTTGATATTTTTATATTAAAAGAGAATTAAAATAACATATTTTTTTGGTTTTTTATGATATTTCAAACAAGAAGTAAAAGTTAAAACTAAAACAATTAAAAGAAACTAAAGATATATGCTAAAACAAAAGTAAAAGAAAGGTGTTAATAAACAAATTCACTAGCCCAAAATTCAAACCCATAATCCATCACTAATTACTTAAATTTTAAATATATTTTATTTTTATTTAAGTGAAAAGAGAAAGAAAAAAAAAATTAAAAAAAACAAGATAGAAACGTGAGGAATTACCCCTTCACACTTTTGTTCCATATTTATAGCATACAAACAATTTAATTTGCCGTTTTTTTTTTATTAGTAAAACTAATTAGTAATAGAATTGTTATTATTAACACATAGTATTGTTATTGTAATTAAAAAACAAAAACAACATATATATTAAAACGAAAGTTACAGACCTCTCATTCTCTCGGCAAAACAAAACCAAGACCATTAGATTATTGACAAGTGGAAATTTTAATTTAATAAAACAAATAAAACAAAACATCAAAAAGGGAATTTAGAGAACGCGTGAAAAGAAAAAATAGATTGTACCTCTCTCTTTCTCAACTTCTAATCTTCTTCTTGCTGTAACAACAACAACCATGCACTCTTTTCTTAAAAAAATGATTCTTCTTTCTCATTGATCAAGGATTACAGATTGCAATAGACTCCGGTTGAGTCTTCCGTGACGGCGCAGTACATCGGCTTGGCTGCGTTCGGAATCTGAGTGGATGGACGGAGGCGGGTCTTCGCGACGGTGACCCATTATTGGCTGAACGAATTCCAGATCGACGGCAGTGAAGGAGGTCGGAGCGGTGCAGCTTGAGGACAGCTGCGAGTCTCACGGCAGCCGGCGGTTCCACGGTGATTACCGATCGGAAAGGAAGCAGTTGCAATCATCGGTTTCATGTGGAGATCGCGACAATTTCATATTCCTACTTCTTCCGCTTTCCATGTGTTCCTGAAAAGAAACTTTTACACAAATTTTGTTAATATTGTTTGAATGTCTTGGATTATGTTTTGGATTATTGAAATTTGACCAAGGGTTTGTACATAGGTTTGTGAAGGTATTGTAGAGACACAATTTGGGTGAAAGTTTAGGCTGGTATTGATGAAATTGTTTGCGATTTTAGATCTGGTTTGTGTATTGTTTTGTAATGATGGTTTTGTGTTAGCTTGATATGTTTTTTGTGTATGGAAGGTGGAATGAGTGGTACAAGGTGGTGAACTTTTGAAAGATGGTCAGTGTACTATAACTACTAACATTGTACGCGGTGGAAATGTGTATACAAAGTTTGAAAATTGCTGTTATGTGAGAATGAATGGGTCAATTGTGAGAGGGTGGATAAAGAGATTAGAAATTGCGGGGTTGTTTCTACATGAAATACAAAATTAGGCTGGAATAAGGGTTAGAATGTTTACTGTACTTGTCTTTGAGGGATGGAATCAGGGTTTATTTATAAGCTGAAATTAGGTTAGATTAAAATAGAAACAAATCATTTAACCATTTAAAACAATAAAACTCAAAAAAATCAAATATTATTTAATTTTAAAGTTTATGATTGTTTTAAATAATTAATATGATTTTTTCCTAAAATACCAATTTCTACCTAAAATGATAAGGAAAACTAAATCTTTTTGAATCTTTTTATCTTTATGATTTTTTTGTTATCTTTTGGATTAAAATGGAAAAAAGTTAAAAAAAAAAACATTTTTTTAAATAATAAATAAATAAAATACGAAAATAATTTTTAATTAATAAAAAGAACTCATTTTTTTGTGTTTTATAAAATAAAAAATAAAATTAAGACTGTTAGAAGCAAATAAAAGGAAAAAAATGTTAGCGGTGGGATTTGAACCCGACACCTTGCACTTGCAAATCTTAACTCCTTACCAATTGTGCTATTTATTTGTTGAAATAAAAAGCCAATTGAAGGTTTATGAAGTGTCAGCCAGCATTTTACTATTTATTAAAATATAACAATTTAAGAGTAAACTATTATATTTTTAAAATAGACTTTAAATCGAATATTTATAAAATTCAGAATGTCAATGTAAATGAACCCGAAATTTTATAAAAACTCAATTTTTTGAAATAGTCTTGAATTTTTGAAAAGTGTGGGCAAATTTTGGGGTATGACAGCTGAGCACCAATTAATTATATTAATATTAACAATAGAACTCAATTAATCTTAATAACCCAATATTAATTTTAAAAACTAATATTTAGGAACTGATAAGATTAATAAGTTATGATTAATAATAATATAAATGATTAAATGAAGATAAGCAAATGGGTCTATTGGGCCCCAATTTGTTTTATATTTCTAGCAAGACACCCCCTTGCTTTTTCTACGAGACAAAAAGAAAGAAAAATCCAAATGCCAATTGAATTTAGAGATTTCTGTTATTTACACCTTCTCTTTATTTCAAACCGATTTATACAGGAGTTTTATAGGAGAGCGAGTTTAATAATAGATATATTAAACCCTGTGGCTCCTAATTTTTAACGCCCTTAACAAATAGACAGATGCAAATTAAATCGGGTAAATTTCGGGGTATGACAGCTGCCCCTATTTAATTATCTTGGATTGAACAGCGTGAGAATACGCAGGTCTCACGCTTTTCGGATCGAAGAGTTATTAAATAATGGAAGACCCCTAAATTTATTTTGTGTTTGAGTGTGAGTGAGAGGATCGTCCTGCTAAAGCCTGAGTCTTACATAGCGAGGACCTTTCGTCAGTTGTGGTTAGCTTACCGCATTGCCAATAAGCTTTCGTAATTTGTGGACCCCAATAAGATTGCTTGCTGTAGTTCTAGCAAGTTCACCTGCACCAATAGGGTCCTTCGCGAGGGTTATGATTTGGATTGAAGTTGAAGGCGCCATTATCACTGCCAAGGGACTAACATGATAAGACGTAACGCGAGGGTTACGATTTGGTTTGAAATTGCCGTTATCACTGCCGTGATAAGACGTAACGCGAGGGTTACGATTTGGTTTGAAATTGCCGTTATCACTGCCGTGATAAGACGTAACGCGAGGGTTACGATTTGGTTTGAAATTGCCGTTATCACTGCCGTGATAAGACGTAACGCGAGGGTTACGATTTGGTTTGAAATTGCCGTTATCACTGCCGTGATAAGACGTAACGCGAGGGTTACGATTTGGTTTGAAATTGCCGTTATCACTGCCGTGATAAGACGTAACGCGAGGGTTACGATTTGGTTTGAAATTGCCGTTATCACTGCCGTGATAAGACGTAACGCGAGGGTTACGATTTGGTTTGAAATTGCCATTATCACTGCCGTGATAAGACGTAACGCGAGGGTTACGATTTAGTTTGAAATGCCATTATCACTGCCGTGATAAGACGTAACGCGAGGGTTACGATTTAGTTTGAAATGCCATTATCACTGCCGTGATAAGACTTAACGCGAGGGTTACGATTTAGTTTAAAATTGATCATAGAGTTTGAAAATAGGGTTCAAGAGAAACCCAGCTTTATCTGTAAAATGATGCTCTGCGAATGTATATGCTTATGACTTATTGCAGCTGCATGCATGCTTATGCAGGTGGCTCATATGTGAGTGTATATGAATATGGGTATGTATGATGATTTTGACGTATCATCTCTTGTCACCCATTGGATTTGTTTAGCTTTCCGAGCGGCTTTGCGGGTCTCAACTCAGATCGTATGAAGTTAGTCTACTGGGATAATGCTTTCGGGGCCAGGTGTATATCGACTCCCGGAGATGTCGTGGTTTTCGCCCCCTTTATTTTAGTCTGATAGTTTGTAAGTTTCTTGTTTTAAGTTCAAAGTTTTAAATTTATGAGAAATAAATTATTCTTTGCACTTGGTATTGATATGACGAGATATGCAGTGTGAAAGGAAAAAGCTTTTATTGATTATTGCCTTAAATTGGCGAATGTACAAAAGGTATGAGAGAAAGAAAAATGACAAATAGAAATGACATTAATACTGCTATCGCTCTTTTTTATCAAGGGTCCCAGTAATCCTTCGACCTTAGAAGCAGATGATTGCACGGATCCCTATCCTTCGTAGTTTGTCTTCAGCTTATGACCAATAATTCTGCCTTTGTTAGGCGTAATATTTCCTGACTGCATCGGAGTTGATTGGGTGCGGTAGCTCGTCTCCATCCATTGTAGTGAGAACTAACGCTCCTCCTGAGAACACTGTTTTTACAATATATGGACCTTCGTAGTTAGGTGTCCATTTTCCACGGGCGTCAAGTCGAGGTAATAGTATTTTCTTGAGAACAATATCACCTTCTTTGTAAGTTCGAGGGCGGACCTTTTTGTCGAATGCCCTTTTCATTCTCTTCTGATAGAGCTGTCCATGACACAAAGCCGTCAGCCGCTTTTCTTCAATGAGATTAAGCTGATCAAAACGGGTTTTTACCCATTCCGATTCTTCTAACTTTGTGTCGGCTAGGACTCTTAGTGACGGGATCTCCACTTCGATTGGGAGGACGGCTTCCATACCGTAGACTAGGGAGAAGGGGGTTGCCCCTGTAGACGTACGCACTGAGGTTCTGTAACCGTGTAAGGCGAAGGGAAGCATCTCGTGCCAATCCTTGTATGTTTTCACCATCTTTTGTATTATCCTTTTGATATTTTTGTTTGCAGCTTCGACAGCGCCGTTCATTTTAGGCCTGTATGGTGAAGAGTTGTGGTGTTCAATCTTGAACTCCTCGCATAGCTCCCTCATCATGTTATTGTTCAGATTCGACCCATTATCGGTGATAATCCTGTTTGGAACCCCATACCGACATATGATATTATGTTTGATAAACCGAGTGACTACTTGTCTCGTCACATTGGTGTAAGAGGCGGCTTCGACCCATTTGGTGAAATAGTCTATGGCAACCAATATAAATCGGTGTCCATTCGAAGCTTTAGGTTCTATCATCCCTATCATGTCAATTCCCCACATTGCAAATGGCCATGGTGAACTCAGAACGTTCAACGGGTTTGGTGGTACGTGCACCTTGTCAGCGTAGATTTGGCACTTGTGACAGGTCCTTGCATATTGGAAACAGTCGGCCTCCATTGTTAACCAGTAATACCCTGCTCGCAGTATTTTTCTAGCCATTGAATGTCCGTTTGCATGAGTTCCAAAGGTTCCTTCATGTACCTCCCTGGTAATCTCCTTGGCCTCGTTTTTATTTACACATCTCAACAACACTGAATCATAGTTCCTTTTGTATAGGATGCTTCCGCTTAAGAAGAACTTGGATGCAAGTCTCCTCAGTGTCTTTTTATCAATTGTTGAGGCATTCTCCGGGTATTCTTGTTTTTCCAGGTACTTTTTAATGTCGTGGTACCATGGTTTGTTGTCAGACTGCTCCTCAATCGTGAGACAATAGGCAGGTTCGTCGAAGTGTCTAACAGTTATCTGTGGTTCATGGTTTGGCCAGGTCACCTTGAACATAGAGGAGAGCGTTGCTAGTGCGTCGGCTATTTGATTTTCTTCCCTCGGAATATGAGTAAAAGTGATAGTATCAAATTCAGCCGTCAACTCCAGTATAAGGTCTCGGTATGGGATTAGTTTTGCATCTCGAGTGTCCCATTCCTTATTGACTTGATGGATTACCAATGCTGAGTCTCCGTATACATCAAGGAGTTTGATCCTTAGGTCGATTGCAGCTTCTAACCCCAATATGCATGCTTCGTATTCTGCAATGTTGTTGGTGCAGTCGAAACATAGTCTTGCAGTGAAGGGTAAGTGCCGGTCATCGGGAGATGTCAATACTGCCCCTATGCCATGTCCTAGTGCATTTGAGGCACCGTCGAACATGAGTTTCCATACCAAACCCGGTTCAGGTCCCTCGTCGGGTCCTGGTATTTCATAGTCTCTTACTAGCATAATATCCTCATCGGGGAAGTCGAACTTCATAGACTGGTATTCCTCGAGGGGTTGGTGAGCAAGATGTTCTGCCAATACACTCCCTTTTATTGCTTTTTGAGTTACATATTGTATGTCGTATTCGGACAGCAACATTTGCCACCTTGCAATTCTACCCGTGAGCGCCTGCTTTTCGAACACGTATTTTAAAGGATCCATTCTCGATATTAGCCACGTCGAATGATTCAGCATATATTGCCTTAGACGTTTGGAGGCCCATGCTAGGGCACAACATGTCTTTTCCAATGGTGAATACCGAGATTCGCAATCTGTGAATTTCTTACTGAGGTAGTAGATAGCGTGTTCTTTCCTGCCTGTTTCGTCTTGTTGCCCCAGTACACACCCCATAGACCTTTCGAGTACTGTGAGGTACATGATTAGTGGCCTTCCGGGTACAGGAGGTAAGAGTATAGGTGGTTCTTGCAAGTAGTTCTTTATAGTTTCGAAGGCTACTTGACAATCATCATTCCACTTGATGGGTTGATCCTTCCTGAGTAGTTTGAATATAGGCTCGCATGTAGCTGTTAGATGCGAAATGAACCTTGAGATGTAATTCAATCGACCCAGGAAACCTCGTACCTCTTTTTCTGTTTTTTGAACGGGCATCGCTTGTATGGCTTTTACTTTGTCAGGATCAACCTCTATGCCTCGCTGGCTTACAATGAATCCTAACAGCTTTCCCGATCTTGCACCAAACGTACACTTGTTCGGGTTTAACCTTAGCTTGTACTTCTTTAGACGTTCAAACAGCTTATGTAGATTTGTAATATGCTCTTCTTCTGTGCGAGACTTAGCAATCATATCATCTACATATACTTCGATCTCCTTATGAATCATATCATGGAAAAGTGTGACCATGGCTCTTTGATATGTTGCCCCTGCGTTTCGTAACCCAAAAGGCATTACTTTGTAGCAGAAAGTGCCCCAGGATGTCATGAAGGTCGTCTTTTCCATATCTTCGGGAGCCATTTTGATCTGATTATACCCAGAGAACCCATCCATGAAGGAAAACCACGAAGCTTGTGCTGTATTATCCACCAAGATATCTATATGCGGTAGTGGAAAATCGTCTTTTGGACTTGCTTTGTTCAGGTCTCTGTAATCTACGCACATGCGTACCTTCCCGTCCTTCTTAGGAACTGGCACTATGTTGGCAATCCAGGGTGGATAGTCAACTACAGCAAGAAATCCGGCGTCAAATTGTTTGAGCACCTCTTCCCTAATCTTACTATCCATATCTGGTCGAACCCTTCTGCGCTTTTGCCTGACCGGCGCACATCCTTCTTTGAGAGGTAACCTGTGTACCACGATGTCTGTATCCAACCCCGGCATGTCACGGTATGACCAAGCAAAAATCTCTGCATACTCATGGAGGGGCTTGATTAGCGTTGCTTTTACGTCCTTACCTAGCGTTGCCCCAATCTTAATGCTCCTAGGTTCTTCATCCGTTCCCAAGTTTATGATTTCAATGGCCTCTTGTGGAGGGAGCATGCTCTTGGATTCCTTATCCACTAGCCTTGACAACTCTTCCGGAAGTTCATCGTCTTCCTCATTCCCTTCTTCAGCCTGATTAGCGAGAGCCTCGAGTTTGTATAGAGTCTCAGCAGTATTATTATCGGTGGTGTCAGAAGGTGATCTGCACATGTTTTATGTTTTGTTTTCTTTTAGTATGCAGATGTGAAAGTGCTTTGTTTGTGCAAGAAATTTATTTGTCATTTTCAGAAATGGAAAAGGAATAAATGCGAAAAAGAAAAAGGCGATGTTTTCAATACCAAAATGCAAAGACAATTTTATTAATAAACTTCGAACTTGAAAGTAAATGGGGCCCTTACAAACTAACTCTATGCTTCGGGCGAGGCATGAGTGTTATTGTCTTTCTTTATTAAAAAAGGAAATAAAACACACAATAGGAAATTACTTTGAAATGAAAACTATCTCCGGTATCTCCAGGCTTGTCCAATTCTGAAGGTGTTCTCCTGGCCTAATCATCCGGATAAAATTGGACGTTCCCTCCATGCTAGATATCATGGATACATGCTCATATCCACCTGTAACGAAAGTCTGTGCGATCGGAGGGAATCGTTGCTCTTCCTTTGCAGCCTTCTTTGTTGGTTGGTATCCTAACCCCAGACGATCTTTCTTCTTTTGTACTTCTGGAATTTTTCCCCAGCCTTCCATCTTTGTGTCTTGCAGGTCTCTCCAGGATGTCACCGCCCTTCGTGTTTTCTCAATTGGTAGTGTGACAGCAGTGGCAATCTCTAGTGCTTGGAACGAAGTCTCTAATGCCTTTTCCCCAGCCTCAATGTATCGGTATGAGTCTAGATTGCTGACAAATATGTCCTCCTCCCCACTGACGGTTACTATAGAGTTTCCATCCACAAATTTCACCTTTTGATGCAGAGTAGAGGTAACTGCCCCAGCAGCATGGATCCAAGGGCGTCCTAATAAACATGTGTAGGCAGGCTCAATCTCCATCACTTGGAAATTGATGCAGAAAGTGTGAGGGCCTATTACCACAGGGAGGTCCACCTCTCCAAACACCGGGCTTTGCGACCCATCAAAGGCTTTGACCACCAGACGGCTTGGTCTTATTACCAGTCCTTCCAAATCTATCTTGTCTAAGGTGGCCTTTGGCATCACATTTAATGACGATCCCGTGTCGATCAGCACTCTAGACAGATGAACTTTCCCACATTGTATGGAGATGTGCAGGGCTTTGTTATGCTCTTTCCCTTGTGAGGGAAACTCGTGCTCACTGAAGCTTAAGCATGCCCCAGCAGTAATATTAGCCACCATTCCATCAAATTGATTTACAGTGATGTCTTTGGTTACATGGGCAGCACTCAAGATCTTCATCAGGGTGTCTCGATGTTTTTCTGAATGGATTAACAGCGAGAGGAGTGATATCCTGGATGGAGTTTGGTGTAACTGATCCACTACCTTATAATCACTTTTATTGATTAATGCCAAGAATTCTTCGGCATCTTTGTTAGTGATCTCTGTGTCTATGGGTGTGCTTCTTTCAGTAGGGGCCACAGTAGCTTTATCATTTGCTTGTGCTGAATTCTCTTTTGATTTAGCAGTATTGAATATGCGACCGCTACGAGTCATACCCCCAGGCCCGACGATGTTTGTCACATCGGTACTAGCATTAGACTCATATTCCCATGGAACTGCTTTCATCTTGTCCACAGGATATGGATCCCTGACTGGGATAATCCTAGTGTGTACTTGTGCGGGTATCAGCAGTGTGGCTTTGGCGCAAGGGATGATCAACGTCTTCCTTGCCCCTTGTCTTGGTATCATTAACGGTTCATTCCTGTCCAGCATGGCCACATACTCTTCCTCAGGATATTCTTTAAACTGAACTACCCCTTGATTCACGAGTCTTTGCAAGGTTGTCTTAAAGGCTTCGTTATGTTCGAGGACGAACCCCTTTGCAAGTAGATACCTCTTAAGGGCATCTATGGGGGAGCTCCGCTGTTGAACAAACTCTTGCTCGGTGACTACCTCTATTGCATTGACTGTGCCATCATGACGGGGCATAGGGTTTGTCTTCACATTAGGTTTGTCAAAAGCAATTGCTCCTGACTCTATCAGGTCCTGAACCTTGTGCCTAAAGGCCCAACATTTTTCCAATGTATGCCCCGGAGAATTGGCGTGAAATTCACATCTCTCATTAGCTTTGAAATTGGGCATAGTCTTTCCGGGAATCGGAGGTGGCATAGGCCTGAGTTCCACTAACTGCTCGTTTAATAGATGCTTCAGTATCTCGCTTTTAGAAGTGGGCAAAGGGTCGAACTTCTTCGGAGGGCCTTGGAATCTTGGTTGAGGTGAGTATGTCATAGGAGGTCTAAACTCTTGATGCACTACTGCGTTGGTCTCCCCTTCCTTCTTTTTAGCAAAGGTTGAGGTGGGCCTCTTTGAGTGATAAGAGTTAGATGATACTCCTTGTATTTTCCCGCTCTTAATTCCGTCTTCTATCCTTTCACCAATAACCACTAAATCTGAAAACCCTGAGGACACACTCCCTACCATTTTATCGTAGTATGGCCCTTGTAATGTAGCCATAAACATTTTTACGAGTTCCTTTTCCAACAGGGGAGGTTGGACTCGGGAAGCCATTTCCCTCCATCTCTGTGCATACTCCTTAAACGATTCCTCTTTCTTTTGTGACAAATTTTGGAGTTGCATCCGATCGGGTGCCATGTCCAAATTGTATTTATATTGTTTTAGGAACGTATTAGCAAGGTCGGTCCAGCTTCGGATGTGAGACTTCTCTAATTGCATGTACCAGTCAACCGATGCTCCACTCAAGCTATCTTGGAAAAAATGCATCATCAGCTTTTGATCATGAGCATAAGCAGCCATTTTTCGCACATACATGCGCAAGTGACTCCTCGGACAAGAGAGTCCCTTGTACTTTTCAAAGTCGGGTATCTTGAATTTATGAGGAATAGTCAAATCCGGCACCAAGCTCATTTCATAGGTATCCACATCGAAGGCATCATATCCTTCCATTGCTTTCATCCTTTCTTCCAGCGCCTTGATTTGTCCACTCTCCTTGGAATTCTCCCCAGAATCAGCAGAGGTCAACTTTGGTTGAGGGACTTGATCTGTGTCATTAGTGTCCCCATACTGTAGGTCCAAGTAGTCCTCATCCCTAAGCGGATTGTTGATTGGAATGCGAACTGTGCGAGACGTCCCTTCTTTCTGAGTAGTAGGGATAAATCCTTCTTGAGAAGCCTCTCCCTCTTCATGGGTCGTGGTGACCCTTTTAGATGCGTGAGCATTCGTTTTGTGAGGGTCATAGCCTCGAACGTATCCTAACAATGGGTTGCCACCTTTAGGTATCTCTTCATACTGATCATGAACTTCTTTAGCTTTGTCTTGCTTATCTTTGAGGTCTTTCATGAAGCTCAGCACTTGGGCCATTCCTCCCTGGAGGTCTTCAATAGTACCTTTCAGCTGGGTCATTTCTTCACGAAGGGCGGCTTGGTTCTGCTCTAATTGTTCCATTGCTTTCTTCTTCTGAGCTCTTGTTTGGATGAGTGATCGGGTTGCAATGGCGTGACTGGAGATGAAGACAATTTTCCTTTTAATGTTTTGAAAAGAAATGCCATGCCATGCGTGCTATGAATGATATGCAGATGCCATACTCATGTCTTATCCACATTGTTATTATAATATATTTATATATATTTATATATTAACATATATGTCTGTATATATATATTATTTCTTTTTTTCTTGTTTTTTTTTTTGTAGTAGGAACCTTTTCTTTCTCTTTTTTTTGAATAATTCTTTTTGGTGAATAATTGCGAAGAAATTGAATAATGCGGAAATAAACACACTTTATTAATTCCAAAAAACTTGAAAGAAAGTACAATTTAAATTGTTCAACATTTGCGAAAGGAAATAAACACCCATAGAAACAAAACTTCTAAATAAAAAAATAAAACTATAAATGACTAAGAACGCCTATGAATGTCCTCCTTGAAGTTGTTCACCATGCTCCTACAAAGCTCCAAGAACTCCTTCACTTCTTTGGGAAGGATGATGGGAGAAGACTCCGCTTTTTCTAAACCCTTCGGAATGTCTAGAATTAAATCATTGCACAAGTAGACTAGCTTGTCATAATTCTCACGACACTTCTCATATTCTTCAAGCATCTTGGGAACCATGCTCACATGCTCATTTGCCGTAGAAACAATTGTGTACTGTCTTTTCCAATGGTCTCTTTCGTTCAGGGTTGCCTCGTGTACCTCTCTTTGTTTCATGAATATTTCCCTAAGTGATACCATGGCTTGGAATGCTCTATTGTACTCATCGGTGCGCTGTAAAAGTGCTTCTTCCGTGGTTAATCTCCTTGCGCGCTCTTGTTGTCCAGAATTGCGAGCTTCTTGAAGATCATATTTGAGGTTCCTTATTTCCTCCTCTTGATCTTTAGTCCTATCAGTTAATTCAAAGACCACAGCCTCTAGATTTTTCTCAGATTCCGCTTTGTCATGGGAAACTTTTTCATAGCTCCTTCTCCACCTTGCAATTTCTATGTCCGCTTGTGCCAACCTCTCATTATGTGCTTCTAGATTAAAATTAGCACTTAGAACTCCTTCGGTTGCTCGCTTTCTTTTATTCCTTTGTCTATCATTCTCTTCCTTAGCAGCTTGAAGCTCTTGGTTCTTTTCCTTAAGATCGAAGCGTAGTTGGCTTTTTTCGTTGGAAAGTCGATGTAAGTCAAGCTCTAATTTTTCCTTTTCCTTACGGGATGCCTCTAGGGCAGCCTTGATTCCTTCTACCTCTTCGATGGATAGAGAAATAGGATTAGGAGAATCGGGCTTGTACGTGGGATCCACAACAAAAGGTAGTAAAATCTTTCCAACTCTCTCTTGAACCCATCTAGTGTAAGGTTCCTTAGCAACAATATTCTTCGGTCCATAGTTCTTTGTTTGAACATGCTTCCAAGCTTGAATTATTTTCTTTAATGTCCTTGGTTCTCCTTTCCCATTATCATGCAAAATTAGTCCTTCCACTTGTTGATCGGAAGGCTCGCAATCCATAGAATGACCCAATTGGCGCAATGCAAGCACGGGATTATAATTAATACAACCCAAAGTTCCCATTAAAGGCACATTATTAAATTCTCCACATTTATAAATAATTCTTTCAGAATTTAATTTCCTTGCAAACCAGAAAATAGAATCCGCATTGAGAGCTCTTAGCTTTTGAGACCACTCATGCCTAGTTAAATCTTTGATTAAATAACTAGCCTTGTAAAGGTGAGAAGTCAACCAAGAGTACAGTAGATGAAGGCAACAGGATATCGCTCCCCTTTTCTTTTCATACCGATCATGGATAGTATAGTAAATATTAGCAAGAATAGTAGGAGTTGGATCCTCATTTAAATTTCTGAAGGAGGTGAAGACATGAATAGCAGCATCATCAACATATTCTGCCTTATTAGGCAGTAGAACAATACCAAAAATTAAAAGAGCCAAAAAATGTCCACAAATGTCCCATTGTTTCTTTTGAGCATAAGACATAGCTTGAGCTTCCAGATAAGTTCTTTTAATTCCTTGTATTCCTCCATCAGTCTTGTGATTAGCTTCTAAATCCGCAACGGGCACTTCCAAAGCTTTGGCTAAATCAGACATTTCAGCCCTTTTTCCAACACCTGTATAAAATACTTTTTTAATTCTTGAAAACCCAAGCATAGCATCCATCTCCTCCAAAGTAGGAGTCAACTGAAAATCCTGAAAAGTGAAACATCTGAGCGGCGGATCATAAAACTGGATCAAAGCGGTGATTGCTTCTTCTTGAACCTTAACCTTGAGCAAGTCCAAAATATCTCCATAACGGCCTTCAAACCTGTTCAAAGCAGTTGATGACATCTTATCCCTTATATTTCTCAATTTCTTGATGTCAGGCACTGAGACGGTGAGGTGGACAATAGGCTTCTTAGCATTCATTTTTCCTGAATTTTCACCAAAAAGAATTATTATTATTTTTTTATTCTTCTTTTTTTCCTCTTTTTTTTTTCACCTGTGGATAAGACATGATAAAAATATGCATATGATGTATGATGCATGCAAATAATTATAAAAACATAATATTATGATAATAAGCATATATTCAACATATAATCACATAGGCCCTAAGTTCATAGGTTCGACCTAACGGCTCGGGAGCCTACCCTTCCCATGGGAAAGTTCTAGAAGGTCTCATGGGATCATTCGTAGCCGCCGAGACTTTTTGTCTCTTTGGATTTTAGAACAACTCATTGGTCCATGAGGTTCGAATTTTAGGGGTTGGTTCCCAGAGAGATCAGCTAACTACCCAGTCCACCCCTCAACAAGGTCGAGCCTCGTATCAGAACTTTCCGAATATTTAACCCACTCTGAGTGGAATTATAATAAGACTCGTAGGCGATGTAATTCCCCTCTGGTCATTATTATAATCCCCACGCTTAGGCTTAACAGCAGTAAAATATACCCAATAATGCAAATTATATAACAATTAACGTTTAATGCAAATATGGCAAATAAATATTTAATAAAAAAACAATAAATAAATAAATAATTAAAAAATCATTACTAAAAAAAAAATAAAAAAAAAAAATAAACCTTCCCCCAAACCCTAAACGTGGCAAGTTTGCCAAACCCTAAAATGCGCCACAAACCCTAAACCACAAACCTAAACCTAAACCTCTCAAGCCTTAGGAGCATAATAATTCACCATATGTGTATGTCCCCAGCAGAGTCGCCAGCTGTAGCAACCTGCCCTAAAAAAATAAAGATTTAGAGTCGCCACCTATTCTGAAGGGCGAATAGGAAACCCTACGCAGCTTAGAGATCGGGGCAAGTTATTATAATCAGGCTGAGGGAAGGTGTTAGGCACCCTCAACCCTTTCCTAAAGGCTAACATTGCAAAGATAAGGGTTCATGGCGATAAGGGTTCATGGCAAAAGATAAGGTTTATAGCTAATAAAATGAAAAGGGTAAAAATTAAGGTTTAAAACTGGATTGAGATTTTTAGGGGGGAGACTCGCCTTGTTGCCAAGTGCCTACGTACCTCCTTAGGGAGGATCAGAGTCAACGTAGTTCGGGCACAAGGTTGTACGCCTTATGGTTGAATTTGTGATTTGAAATTGTTTTTAGAGGCTTTTTGAATAGCCTATCGTAGTTGAATTTGATTTGAAGGGTGAGAGTGTTTTGAGGTTGGCGTACAACCTTGATTTAATTTGTTACTGTTAGATGCGGAGATCGATAGATTCAATCGGTATAGCTAACAGGTTTATTGGCATTGCTGGTTACTCAGACCGATAGATTCGATCATCGCGGGCAGCAAATTAGTTGTGTTTTAATTTTTAAGTATTTTATCTCTCGTCTAAAGCGACTGATGGTTTCAATCGGGTCAAGGAGAGAATTATTGAGGGCAAGTAAATTATGAATTAATCAGAACAGTTTTATTTCTCGTCTAGTACGGCCAATATATTTAGTCGGTTTGAGGAGAAATTAAGCTAAGTGGTAAAATATATAATCAAACATTTTTTGAAGCTTATTTAAATTAATTAATTAACAATAGCAAAATTTATAAAGATTAATGAATTATTAGAATAAGAAATTAATAAATTTTAGTTAACCAATTAACTAATGAATTATTAAACAAAACAAAATTATTTGATTAAGTTTCATTTTTTATTAACAAGGGGGGTGTATTTTATTATGGGTTAGTAGTTTTAGGAGGTTTAGATAGCAATCGGGCTGAGCCCATTAGGTTTTGGTCCGTATGAGTTAGAAGCTACGCAGGTGTATGGGTTATGGTGCTCCCTCAGGTTTGTGGCTGTTAGATCTAGGGTCAACATCATCCGTCGGCTTGCATGTTGTTACAATAGGGCGCACAGTAAGAGATTGCGCGTTGAATCACTTTCAACAGCGCTGACAGGTGGCCATGATGAGGCCACGTGTCCGTCCTTCATCGCGACAGAGGTGAGGTTATCACCTGGCAATTCCCTTCCCTCTTCTCATTTTTCTCTTTTCTTTCTCTCTCTAGTTTTCTCTCTCTCATCTGTTCTCTCTCCGAAACCCAGAATGAAAGCCCAAGAACGCGGAAGCGAGCACCGTGTGCCGCCGTCCCCCACCCTCAAAACCACCGTCGAACCCAGGTTTCCGGTTGATCTTCAACCGGAACCTTCAAACCTTCATCCAATTTACCCAGAAACCCAAAGAATCTCAATCCCAAACAAACTTTTAACCTAAACGCAACAATCAACAAACATTCATCTGAAACAAGAACACGCATGCAACAACTCGAAGCGTAATCCTAAGCTAAGTCAATCGAAGTTACCTTTTATCTTGATTTTCTGGATCGTGTTATCTCCAATTGCCTCTCCTGATCCTCTTTTCGTATTCGCAGGTGTTGACGACGATAAGGTCTTCGCGGCGGCGCTTTTAGGGTTTTCTGGAAAAAAATCCGATCCTCTTTTCTATTCCCTTCTTCTGTTCTTATAGTCTTAGGTTAAGATCTTAGTTTTAGGAATGCTTCGATTCAATTAGCTTAGATTTGATTCGTTTGTTAATCTGGATTCAATGTCATTGATTTGTAATTATAATTTGATTCAATAATATATTTGATTGAATTTCGTTTTAGTTTAGATTTGATTTAGTTATAAATTGATTTCCTTTTCTGAGATTTGATTGAGTTTGGAGATTAGATTCAATTCGTATGGGCCTGGGCATTTGAGATTAGGGTTTGTTTGTTGAAGGGATTGTAGCGGCGGCTATGAGGAGATGGTGGGGAGACTAGGGTTTCGCTTGGGGGGAAGGAGATGAACAGGAAGCGGATCCTCCTGACCCGGTTTGCTGACCCGATCTTTGGATCCATGGCCCAACTTCCTTTGCTGTTTGGCCCAAAGCGTGACAAAACTCAATAAAGACCCAAATAAATCATTCATCTTAATTTGCTAATGAACTAATAAAAACAATAAAATTAATTGTTAATATTCTGAGCACCAATTAATTATATTAATATTAACAATAGAACTCAATTAATCTTAATAACCCAATATTAATTTTAAAAACTAATATTTAGGAACTGATAAGATTAATAAGTTATGATTAATAATAATATAAATGATTAAATGAAGATAAGCAAATGGGTCTATTGGGCCCCAATTTGTTTTATATTTCTAGCAAGACACCCCCTTGCTTTTTCTACGAGACAAAAAGAAAGAAAAATCCAAATGCCAATTGAATTTAGAGATTTCTGTTATTTACACCTTCTCTTTATTTCAAACCGATTTATACAGGAGTTTTATAGGAGAGCGAGTTTAATAATAGATATATTAAACCCTGTGGCTCCTAATTTTTAACGCCCTTAACAAATAGACAGATGCAAATTAAATCGGGTAAATTTCGGGGTATGACACAACAACCCAAACCAAATCACTTCCTTTAGAAGTCTTAGGTAAACTCGTTACGAAATCCGTCGAAACTCTATCCCGCTTCCACTCCGGAATACTTGACGGTTGCATCACTCCATACGACTTCTAATGTTAAATCTTTGACTTCTGACGAGTCAAACAAGAATGCACAAACTCTGCAATCTCCTTTCTCATATCTGACCGCCAAAACATCTTTTTAAGGTCTTGAGACATTTTAGTATCACCGGGATGAATACTCCAACTGCTCATGTGACCTTCTTCAAGAATTCTCTTATTAAGCTTTGGAAAATCTAACACAAAACCTTATCTCGGACTTTCAAGATTTCATTCTCATCAACCCTAAAGTCCTCTTCTTTACCTTGATTAACTAATACCATGCGGTCAACCAATCCCACATCCAGCTTCTGACTGTCTTTGATTTCTTTAAGAAAACTGCTAGTCATCTTCGGCATACCTAACTTCACACTATTATGAGTCACTTCACACACCGAGCTAAAATCTCGAAACAACTCGATCAAATCAAATTCTCGAACCATATGCGTTAACATATGTAGGGACTTTTTACTCAAAGCATCTGTCACAACATTAGCCTTACTCGGGTGGTAACTCATCCCAAAGTCGTAATCTTTCAAAAATTCAAGTCATCTCCTTTGTCTCATATTTCGTTCTTTTTTATCAAATAGATATCTCATACCCTTAAACCAAACCGATAATGCCTCCAAACTTTAAGCACAAACATGGGTAGAATAATTTCTCTTATGAATCTTCAATTATCTAGAAACATAATCTACAATATGACAATTCTGCATCAAACCTATATTTTAAGACCTTCCACTCGAAATCACATCAATATCAAAATCATCAATAAATATGGACACAGGAAAAATGGTAAAAGATGTTTTAGAAATGCACTGTTTAAAGTTACTAATTTTAGTAAAAATAAGAAAAGTTAAAGTGCATCTACTCATTATTATTATTATTTTATCATTGCGTGCATAGTATAGAAAATATTTTGTCAAAAAAAAGCTCCGTAGAGAAGGCGAATATGGCGTCGACGCCGATTCAACCATACGGCGATTTGGATTCCACTCTGAGGGCCATGGCCGGCCGTGCTGAAGGTTTCGGCCGCCTCGCCATTGGCGGCCTCCACGGTCCTCTCTATCTGGTTACCTCCCTTTCAGGTTTCTTCTTCTTTGCTATATTCCCTATATGTTATAGCTCAATTAGCATTTCATTCAATTTTATTTGCATGTATGAACCAATTAATCTAATCTCAAATATTGGAACTTCAAATTCGGATGCATTTATTTTACTATATATGTTTCAATCATTTTGTTGCATACTTGCAAATTCTATCTTTTGATGATGAAAATCTAGGTTTTTATTCAAATGATCTATTATTAGCTATGAATCACGGACACCGGAAACACGACACTGGCACTGACACGTCGACAACGATAATAATTTGAAAATTTGATTAAATTAAACGTAATAACATTAGTAGTTGACGATTTTGTACACCGACACGAACACACATTTTTTCATAGGTGTCGATACTATCGATTATTAGTTATGAAGCATTGATAAAGCCACGCAACACAACACCGGTTCTTAAAATAAATTAATTAAATGTAACCATATGTGTGAGTGTCTATGAAGCACAGACTCCGACACGGACACCGGGACACGACACGGACACTCCGACACCAATAATGTTAAAAACATAGGATACCGACACCCCTACATATAAGCTAATATTTGAGCTTCAGTTATCCATGTATTGATAACATTGTTTTAATACATGTTTAACCCTTTTAGACCCTTTTAGATATGTGAGATTTGTTCAAAAAATATATAAATGTGTGTTGAAGCAAAGAAAAAAAACAATTTTTGTTTGAAATATTTGTCTGAGTTATCTGACATATGTGGTACGAGTGTCAGACACTGATTAAAAGAGTGTGGAATCAAAGAAAAAAATCATTTTTTATAGGACACTTGTCTAACATTTCCGACACTTGTTTGACTTTTCTGACACGTATCGTACGGTGTCATACAAGTGTCGGACACCACGACACACCTACTACTAGAAGTGTCCGTGCTTCATAGGTGAGTGTTGAATACCATACATGTGAGTGTTGAATACTGACACGTGTCAGACATTAGACACGCATTTGATGAGCGGTGCCGCATAGATCATTAGTCGTATTTTGTTAGAGAACATTACAATATTATTTGACATCCTTTTTCATCAATACAACAATTGAAAAATGGCTCTAGATATTGTTTTTGTTGTTGTTGTTTTATAGTGTTGTTGATTTTTTGAAGTTTTGATATTGTGTATTTATACTGTATCGATTGCGTGTGTTTGCATTTCAGATGATGGTCCTGGTTCACTTCGCGAAGGATGTCGTAGAAAGGAGCCGTTATGGATTGTTTTTGAGATTTCGGGTACAATTAACCTTTCATCATACCTGAATGTGTCGTCTCATAAGACAATAGATGGAAGAGGCCAGAGGATTAAATTGACTGGGAAAGGCTTAAGACTGAAAGAATGTGAGAATATAATTATATGCAACCTTGAGTTTGAGGGGGGAAGGGGTCATGATGTAGATGGGATTCAAATAAAACCGAATTCTAGGAATATTTGGATAGACCGTTGTAGTCTTCGAGATTATGATGACGGGCTTATAGACATCACAAGACAAAGCACGGATATCACTATATCTAGGTAGGTTCGTTTTCTCGGTTTTTTAAATTGAGCTATGTCGATGATTTGATCAAATGTTCTGTTTTGTAATGAGATTATTTGTTAATGGCACCAGATGCTACTTTGCACAGCATGACAAGACCATGTTAATTGGTGCTAACCCGTTGCACGTCGGTGATAGATGTATTCGGGTGACGATTCATCATTGTTTCTTTGATGGAACACGGCAGAGACACCCTCGTGTGAGATTTGGAAAAGTTCATCTGTACAATAATTACATCAGAAACTGGGAAATCTATGCAATTTGTGCTAGTGTTGAGGCCCAGGTGATTGTGCTGCTATGATATCATCCACTGCATTTCATTTACGTATTTTGTATTCTAACTTATGTTCACCAGATGTGGACATAACTAAATTCTTTAAAATCATCTTACAGATATATTCCCAATGCAACATATATGAGGCAGGAACTAAGAAAAAGGCTTTTGAATTTTATACCGAAAAGGTAAAACACGTTGTTATTCTCTAGTCCAGCCATATCGGAACGTATTATAGTTTACTAATTGATGTGATACAAGTGGTTGTTTAGGCGGAAGACAAAGAACATCAGGAGTCCGGCTTCATAATATCCGAAGGAGACATGCTTCTGAATGGTGCTCAGCCATGCATGCCACCGGAATCTAAAGAAGAAATCATGTTTCATCCTAGCGAATATTACCCAACTTGGACAATGGAAGCAGCTACAGATTCTCTCAGAGAGGTTGTCCAGTTATGTACAGGTTGGCAGTCCGTTTGTAGACCAGTAGACAATATGTTATGAAGTCGTTTGTAAAAGGTTCACACTACATTGTTCTTAGCTCCATCACTATATATAAGATCTCATTGATCATATCACAGAAATTAAAAGAGTGGATAATACTATTAAATTTTTTGACAATTATTGCTGTTTTATGAAATTGTGAAGATATATGTTTAAAATGAATATTCAAAAGATGAACAAAAAATTAGTTTTGAGTCAATTAGAACCATCCACTAGAGCAAGTGCAATAGAAAGATATCGACTAAAATCAAATGACAGTTTCATCCAAGAATCTTGAGGAGCAAAACTAACTGTCAATCCAAGATACAATATCCTAAGCCATTACTTATTTATCACACTATTATGCTCATTAAGGAAATAAAGGTTAACATCCACAAAGAAAGGAAATAATTAGAACAGACAATGAATACAAATATAATTTAAAATTTGATTCGACATCTAAATTGTTGAATTTGGTTCATGAATCAATGAGATGAATATTAGCAAAATATATAATTTAAAATTTGATTCGACATCTAAATTGTTGAATTTGGTTCATGAATCAATGAGATGAATATTAGCAAAATATTAACGAAAATATTAAGTTCGTTGACTAAATGAGTTGAATTTGAATTAGATATAGTTCTACTTGTTATGTTTATGAGTCAACTTGATTATATATTAATTTGAAAAGAAAATTTTAAAGACTTATTCTAAATTTTACAACTCTATTTTAAAAAAATATATATTAATTTAAAATATGTGGAAAAAAATTAGATTTAAGTCGAGTTTAACCAAATGAGTTGAACTTAACGAGACGAGTCATACGAGTTTTAACCAAGTTGTCAGTGAACTTAGAATAAATCGAGTTTAAGTTTTTAAAAAAGTTCAGATTGAACTCGTCACAAGTTTTGAGTTGAACAAATTCTTATCGAGGCGAGCTGAGGCGAATTCGACTCAACTCGACTCATTTTCAGTTCTAGAAATAATGATCTAATAGGATATGAGCAAACTATCACCAAAACAAAAATTTCTCACAATTTTGAATCAAACACAACAAAGAAAGTGAAGAAGGTGATGATAAGCAGGCAGAAATTTTTAAAACGATTGCCTACCACTTTAAATATGAAACTCATTAAAATTTGACAGAAATTGAGACCTTATCTTATGCATCAAATTTCATTTGCAACATCATCAAACCACAAATCAACAAATTCTGAACAACAAAGAGATATTAAGAAATTTGTTATGCTGACTTTCATGAATAATTCAGATTTTGTATCAAATATAAAAGGATTTGCAAAGTTCAGTACCAAAACAAAATTGTAATCACCATAATAAACATCAACAACAAGACAAGATCTACTAGATTTAGATAGATTAACAAGCAATTGATGAAGAATTATGAACTACTCGGAGAAAAGAGGAACATATTGTTTGATTTAAGCAATGAAATGCAAAAGAAAATTCCAATTTATAATATTAGTGAACCAATATGAGTCAAATCAATGAAAATTATAGTTCTTGGAAATGTGTTTTGATACATGTATTTAAAAAAGATCACCCCCACTAGGCCATCATATGTTTTGATACTGTCAAACATAATATTTTATACTCCATACGTTTAGTGAAATTGGATCATATAATCTAGTCCTAATCACCATGTTGTCTCAAGCTTTGAAAAACATTTTACACTCAAAATCCTTTTACTTTAGAATGTTTTTAAACTAACATCCAATTTAACTGCAACATATATCGAAGAAAATATGAATCTCAAACTTTCTCAGTCTAAAGTTGTGTTTTCAAAAAACTTCATCAATTTTAAACTTGTTAAATTATACTTCACCTCCCATTAAATCACCTCTATTATACCAAAATCTAATTGGAATTGATAAATAAAAGACAAAACACAGTATTCATCAATCTCTGCAATAAGACTAGTACCTTAAAAGACAGAAACTAACAAAATGAGAAATTCTAATAACTTCAGCAAGGAAACCTCAGGTCTGATGAAGAAAAACTAGATAACACAAACATGCAAATACAAAGGAAGAATTATCAAAACTTGTCAACTATGAAGGATGTAAATCTCCAATAGACAGATATGGGTGGGTTGTTCTACAGTTTTAAGCCTTGATGGCATACTTCCTCAATGGGAAGTATGTCTCCTTTTTCTTCTCCCTCTCGGTCTTCAATGATGCCTGCATGAACAAGTGAAAGTCAGGCAAAAGTCCAACATAATGTCCAAATCTATAAAAAAATGAATAGTTATCTTCTGCAATTACATATATATACTCAGAATGTCAAAAACTTTGAAATAAGAAATATATGAATAGACGAAAAAATTATATGCATAAAATTTTTTACCGACAAATATCAATTTGTCTTATCCAACTTGGGTTCCATAATTATGTAAGATAGAAAGACGAAATTCAAGTAAATTACATTTCCCTAAAAATCCTATATCAAGCCAAAACTAACTGATGGTTATATATGTGAATAGCACCAGTGGCATCTAAGTTCGAACGATAGATCAATCTTTCATACTTTCCATTATTACTAACCAGTGACTGTTTTAAAATAAAAAAGAGAATTGATCTGCTTTTGAAATTCACTTGATTCAAAGTAAGCCTTGTTAGAGGAAAATGATGAATTGCACAATTCAATTAGTTAACCTCTGAATGTCACTGGTAAACAACCACTGAACTCTATAATCACCTGAAGGTAGAAATTCTCAACAACAACAGGTATTAATGCAGTTCCATTCACAAATTTGCATCAATTTCTAACACAATTAAATAATGTTATATACAAAACAATTACTTAAGCATAAGAACCACAATTTCACAACAAGAATAAAAAAATGGATCCTTTGTTTATCCAAATCAACAGGACACAGCACTATATTGAAGTTGTTCTTAACCATAATGTTAGAAATCTAATTAAAGCTAATAGTAAACCTAATCAAACCTAATTAAACATAATAAACACAAATGAAGGTCTAAAATAAATTAAAGTAGTACCTGGTGCTTGGTGAGCCTGCGGCGAATAGCTCTGGTCTTCTTAGGGCGGAGATCAAGTGGCAAATACTTCTTGTTCTTGTACACTTCCCTCAAAGCAGCCTTCTGCTTCTGAGAAATGACGGTCAAAACCTGAGCAATCGACAACCTCACCACCTTGCTAAAAAACACAATATCATTCAAATGCAACACATCAGTCATTAACACAAACACCTAACACGCATAACACAGTTCGAATAACAAAAAAGAAAAGCGATTTTTACATCTTGGAGAGCTTGTTGGGTGCACCACCAGTGACCTTAGCAACACGGAGCAAAGCGAGCTCAGCCTTGAGGTCTTTGAGCTGACTCAACAGATCAGCTTTGGCTTTCTGCCTCAACTCATGAACCTTGATTCTGGCTGAAAAATTAAACACAGATTAGTTTTAATTTTATGGATCATGAGAAAAACGAAAGATTGAAGATTGAGAATTGAGAATTTAGGGTTTATGAAAATTACCCATTGCTGAATTCACGACGGCTGCTCCTCCTCTCCTTGCTGCAAACCCTAGCTAACTGAAATGGGAGAAGCGAAGATTGCTTTTGGATATTATAAATATCCAATTTGTTTTGGGTTTGAAACCATGTTTTTAATTGGGCTTTCGTAATGGGCCTCAAACTAAATGTCAATGTTATTTATAATTAGTATATTTTCTTTTTTATTCAATTATACTATTATTTTTCAACGTTATTTATAATTAGTATTCTTTTATTCAAATATATTAAAAAGTTGATAAATTTTTTATTATTTTTAATTGAGTCATTATAATTAAGTAAGAAATATAGATTAAATTATTAATTTTAAAAAAATGAATTTTTTGATTTGGGTTAGTCGAGACTTTACTGGACCATATCACTTTTTGTAAGGTTATCGACAATGGTTTATGGATTCAACACCCTTATTTTTCATTTTTTACACTCCACATCATCTTCTCCATCTTCCACCTAATAATTCAACACTCATTCAACTTTTACTCACTACAACGGTTTTGTTTAATAAAATTCAACACCCACATTAATCATCTTCTCCATCTTCCAACTAATAACAATTATCGATTGAAATTAAATTTAAATAATTAATTATTAAATAATTTTTTTTCTAATTCAATAACTTATTTGAATTTTATTTTTTTAACGGTATATTTTAATAGAATTTTAGGTGTTAAAAGGGTTATTATTGGGATTTCTTTACTAAAAAGATTATTAGTGCTACAAATAAGAGTTTATTGGAGGCTAAATAGAAAAATTAGAGATAAAAAATTCAATTTTTTCCCGTGTCCAAAATTAATTAATCAAGTGTCTATTTATAGAGGAGAAAAAATAATGAATTTCGGTGAAAATAAAAATAAATAAAAAATTGATTTATTATAAAATAATTAATTCCAAATAATTAATGTGGGAGAAAAATCTAAACATTTACAACAACCAATAAGATTTTGCAAAGTATTAGGCTATGTACATTTGTTGAAAGAGTATTGTGGTGTACTTTTCGTTTATATCGTATCCACAGGGATTATTGCGATATCACCGCCGTTCTATAGCCTATTTTGTCTTGAGTTAATGTTACTTTAGTTTTAGGTTTGCAAAAGGTCATTCAATCACTTTAGTAGCAAAGAGTAAATTAATGAAGGTTCTAAGTTAAAGAAAATGCATCAAGATTCGATTTTGTCGACCTAAGTTTGTATGTTTCCTTATAAATATATGCTTATGAACTTGCTAACGATCAATATAATTACGTATCGACACCTATATCGTCCGTGTCCGCAACGATATAGCTAGATTTACCGTATTGTTTAACCGACGATTTCTCCACCGTTTAAACAATACAAATAACGTTTTAAAACCGATACTTAGTAAACATCAAACTCTAAATCCATGTCTGCAATTTATAGTTTGAAAGATGATGAGTTAGGTCTAGATACAAACATTGATGTCTCAAACATTTATACCAAAGAAAAAGCTTTAATAAACAAACTAAACCATCTATATTGATCATCACTTGTTCATACACATATATTCACAAGAAAAACATACAAAAGGCTAGGAAGATTACATCTTATCTTGATACAAAAGGGGTTTAGCTATCCATGAGAATGGTAGCTTGCACAAGAAGGAAAGGATGAAGATCAACAAGCATCAAAGGCGATTAATCGACGATCAAGGCTTCCAATCTTCAACTCTATGTTTGCTACAGTGTATTATGCTCTTGGTTCTCTCTAAAATATCTCTACTACTTCTCAAAGTGATTTGGCCCCTAATCAAATAAACAAAGTTTCGCAGGCCGCGCTTAGCGCGGTGTAGCCCGGTAAGCGCGCCATCAAAAATTGCTTAAACCGCCCAACCGCGCTAAGCGGGCTCCAGACCTCGCTTAGCGCGGAACTCTCTGCCAGAATTTCATTCTTTTCTTCAAAACCGCGCTTAGCGGGCTCAACCTCGCTTAGCGCGCTTCCACTTTTCAGCAACCCTTGGCTTTGGTCTTGGAACATCATCAAAATCCTTTTTCCATGGTCTAAGCTTCCAATTTATCTAAAAAAAAACTACAAAATCCAACATAGATTGCAAAGATAAGAACTATTCAACAATAATATAAATATAAGAATAAATATATATACCAAATGATAATAAAATACTACTATTAACCACAAAAAGACTAGAAAGTTACCAAAAATTACCTAAGATATTTACACAAATTGGTAACTAACAACTCTCCCCAACTTAAACCTTTGTTTGTCCTCAAACAAAACAAATACAACCAAGAAATCACAAGCTAAGACAAAAACAATTGGGTGGTTCAAATTCCATAAGCACACAAGTAACATTTCACCCTTGCTAAAATAATACTCCCTCCGTCTCATATTAAGTGTCCCATTTGAGTAATGCGCGGTTTTTAAGAAAATGATTGAATGTGTTGGTTTTAGTAAAAAAGTTAATGTCATTTACTAGAATACCCCTATTAATAGTAGTTGAATAACGTGAAAGTTAATAAATAGGGGTATAATAGTGGAAAAATAATAATGATTGATGCATTGGAATTGTAAATGGACAATTAATTTGAGACAAAGAAAAAGTGCAAATGGGACACTTATTATGAGACGGAGGGAGTACCATGATTGAGATACTAATACTAAATACACCTTTGATGTAAACAGTTCCTAAAACAAAATAAGTTCAAAATTGAATCACAACCTACACACTTCTCTAGTAAGAGACAAAATTGAGGACCTAACACTCACACAACAATGTCGCCAACATCCAGAATTAATTATGCATTCATCTACACAACATTTATATAAAAAAGCGTAAAAGCAAGAATCACAAAGACTTTAGGGTTGTATCTTGGCTTGGTTAACAAGGAAGTGTCATTTCTCAAGGCCATTGAAACGAAAGGGTCAATTCCTAAGAGATCATTCAAATCAAGATTATATCCACACATCCTTATCATCCGATCACACAATTTTATTGCTCAAGAGTTCACCTTCTTAATTTAAAGGAACTAGCTATATACAAAGCCCCTTTTTTTTTTCTTTTTCTTTTTCTTTTTCTCTTTCTTTTTCTCTTGAGCAATCACTTATTTACTTCTCACTACCAATACAACCAAAATAATTTTTTTTTTTTAATTTCTCCCCAATTTGAATATTACCACCACATAATCACGAATGCTCTCTATTCTAAGGCGAAAAGGAAACATTCCTAACCACAATTAATGGTACTCTTCAAGGTTGAAAGAAAATCATCAAGATTCATATCAAAAATCGGCAAATATAGACAAGGAATTGATACCGCTTGAATCTTGGCAAAAATGGCTCAAAGTGGTTATCAAATGCTCACACACTCACCGTGTAGGTTATATATGGTAGAGAAGTTATACTCGAAATGCGAAACAAAATGCTTTGATCACTTTCATGCTTTACACAATTAAAATAAAAAACGCAAGATTAAACATAATAAACACTAGTTAAACGCACATTGTTGGTAATCACAAAATAATATATATATATATATGTACAATGGAAAGGCTCCTCACACTAGTTTTAGAACTAAAATGATTCAATATTGAACTATATTTGCTAAAGAAAATATGACATCTAATTTGTACAATTACAAGTATCTAATTCATGGTATATTAAAGAAACGATAAAAATGTAACTTGTACGTACTAATTTCACATTATATCATCACCGCCCCAATTGGGTGTAAAAGCTTGCTTCATCCAGGAAGCACTTTCACCAGAACAACAAACAAAAATTTAAAACACAATTGCAAAAGTATATAGAAATATAAAGCAATTAAACTAAAAACTTTAATAAATTAAAAACAAACACCAAAAGGTGTCATAATATCCAAAAGGCATAGCAATGTCTACGATCCAAAATACCTCATCCTTTAGAAGGATGGAACAAAACATAACAATACTTAAGTCAAAATAAAATAAAATAACAACTAGCACTAAAAATACTAATGAAAATACTAAGCATCAACCAAAAAGAACTACTCATCCTCATCCTGGAGATCTTCTTCCACATTCTCATCCTCGCCACCTTCCTCCTCCTCAGGAAATGGACTGACCTCAGGCCAATCAGCATAATCCACCAAGTCTTGGCGAGAACTCCACGGATGAGCCACATGGGGCTCCATCATCTGCAACCTCAGCTGAGACATAGAATCATGCAAAAACATGAATGCTCTCTGATGCGCCATATGAAATGCCAAGTTCTCCTCTCTATCAGGATTACTACGGCGGCGACCAGGGCGAGCAGCAGCAACAGGAACAGCAGTCAACCTGGATAAACAATAACGCTCAATAAAAATATCATCAATAAAAGTGTCAATAGACACAAGACCCTCAGAAGGAATCTGCACTCTTGCTTTCTTGCACAGATTCATGATCAAACCAGGAAAAATCAGCTTGCAGGGAGCACGATCACCATGCCGAGTTCCACTCAAAGCAACCCTCTTCAGCTCATTCGCAATAATGCGAGTAATATCAATCGGCCCATGCTCAATCATATGAGCAACCAGTGCAGCAGACTCAGCAGGCAAAGAGGAAGTGTGACTCCTAGGCCTCAAATTATGAAGGACCACAGACATGAGAATCTGAGCATTAGTAGACAACGACTTCCTAGAGAATTTCTGGGGCTGTTGTGAAGGATTAAGATCATAAGACTGCCCCCTCGAACACAATACCTCCCTCAGATGCTCCCAATCAAAATTACCCCTTGCTAATTGCACATGATACCCACACAGCTCACCATCCTCAAAAGGTAATTGAGTTCCAAGAAACTCACAGATAGCCTGACGAGAAAAATCAATTTCCTTACCACGCACCCAAGTTTTGAACTCAAAGGGAACACCTTCAACCGGAAATTCCTCATTTGGAACGGCATTAGCATAGAACTCTCTTACAATCTCCAAATGAAACTTAGGTGCAGGCTCACAAAGCTTAAGCCAACCATACTCCTCAATGGTGTTATGACACCACCCATAGGTTCCCTCAGGATTGATCCTCACAATTCGCTCTGGCCACCATGTCCTAACCTCTAACTTCTTGTACCTCTCCTCTTGGACATGACTCTTAAAACGGTTTTGATTAAACGGAATAGCCCTAGGTGCTTGAGAAGAACCGCCACCTTCGGTTCCGGTCTTTCTTTTCTTAGAGCCTAGGAATTTCGGTCCCATCTGAAATGATTAAGGAAATAGCAACACAAAAACAAATATGTTAACAAAATACATAACAAAAATAAACAGCCCTAGTAAGAATTAAAGCACAAGATCACTCCCCCTGCATCAAACAAAAACAGGGAGAAGAGGGGATTTTTCTGAAATCCCCAGACCGCGCTAAGCGCGCCTACCGCGCTAAGCGGGCTCTGCGATTTGCAGAAAAAAATCCCCTGCGAACCAGGGTTTCATCCATGCTTCAACAACACCCAAATTCAGATTAAACACAATATAAGGCACAAGAACATGATCTATACTATGTTTTCAATAAACAAAACCCTAACCACATCATATATTCCTAAAATCAAAAATAAAAACTATACAATAGGGAGAATAAAACTAAAATGGAGAAGAAGAAGATGCTTACCTTGAGAAATTGAAGGAGATGAAGAAAAAGCAAAGACTAAAATGGAGAAGCAAAAAGAGAAAACAAGCTTAGGAGAGCAAAAATGGGAAAATGAGGCACAAAGACCTCAAAACCCTATTTTCCATTCAGAAAACGTGCTGGGCCAGGTCAGAAACAAAGGCCCAAACTTCAAAATATTTTTTTTTCTCTGAAAACCCACCCGCGCTAAGTGGGGTCTGAAGCGCGCTAAGCGCGCATATCTCTGGAACTAAGGGTTCCAAAATTTCAAAAGCGCGCTAAGCGGGCTAGAGCGCGCTAAGCGCCCTTGACAGAAAACAGAAAAAAAATTTCTTCTACCAGCAAGTGTAACTTTACCGGTAGACTGATTTTGGCTCGACCAGAACGCAAAAAACATAAACGGTAAAAAACACATAAAACAAGCTGAATATTTACAAATTGGGGTGCCTCCCAATAAGCGCTTTGTTTAACGTCGGTCAGCTCGACGGTCAAAGGCAATCAAGGATCACCAAATGACAAAACACAAGTTTCACGATTAAAATTGCTTCCTCGATAAACCTTCAACCTCTGACCATTAACTACCCATTCTTGCTTTGATTTTTGGTCCTCTATCACAATAGCCCCATGGCTTCTAACCTCTTTGACCAAAAACGGTCCGGACCATTTAGACTTCAACTTTCCCGGAAAAAGTCTTAACCGGGAATTGAAGAGTAAAACTAATTGCCCTACCTTAAAGTCCTTAATTCGAATCTTACTATCATGATAGAATTTGGTCTTTTCTTTGTAAATTGAATTAGACTTATAGGCATGCAATCTCATCTCTTCCAACTCATTTAGTTGTATTTTTCTTCTCTCTCCATACAACTTGTGGTCAAAATTCAAAAGCTTCAAGGCCCAATATGCCTTATGTTCTAGTTCTACGGGAAGGTGACAGCTTTTACCATACACCATTTGGAATGGTGTAAGACCGATCGGTGCTTTGAAAGCGGTCCGATATGCCCACAAGGTTTCATCAAGCTTCAATGACCAATCCTTCCTAGAGCTAGACACAGTTTTCTCAAGAATTCTCTTAATTTCTCTATTGGTCCTCTCAACTTGCCCATTAGTTTGTGGATGATATGGAGTAGCCACCTTGTGCTTTACTCCATATTGCTCCAACACCTTTTCAAGCGGGGCATTACAGAAATGAGATCCACCATCACTAATTAATACTCTTGGCGTGCCAAACCGCGAAAATATATTTTTCTTCAAAAATTTTATCACGGTCTTACCATCCGCTTTGGGTGAAGCAATCGCTTCCACCCACTTAGACACGTAATCCACAGCTACCAAGATGTATTCATTTGACATAGAGGAAGGGAAGGGTCCAACAAAATCAATGCCTCAACAATCAAATACTTCTACTTCTACAATACTTTGGAGGGGCATTTCCTCTCTTTTCCCTATTCCACCAGTTCGTTGACAACTGTCGCATGAGGCAACATGGTGGTAAGCATCTTTGAACAAAGTAGGCCACCAAAATCCCGATTGAAGGACTTTTGTGGCCGTACGCAAACCATTAAAATGACCACCATACGGGGAATTGTGGCAATGCCACAAAATGCTTTTTGTCTCCTCATCCGCGACACATCTTCTCAAAAGATTGTCACTACTCAACTTAAACAAGTGAGGATCATCCCAAACATAAAAATTAGCATCGTTTAAAAACTTTTTTCTTTGATTCCAAGTTAGATCCTCCGGTATCCAGCCAGATGCTTTGTGATTAGCCATATCTGTGAACCAGGGTCTAACTTCTTGTACCATGTACAGTTTTTCATCGGGGAATTCTTCCCTCACTTCTTTTTCATTGTTTGTCACCTCGGTATTCACTAACCGAGACAAATGATCCGCAATCAAATTTTCTGTACCTTTCTTATCTTTCACTTCAAGATCAAATTCTTGAAGCAAAAGAATCCACCGAATAAGCCTCTGTTTTGAATCAGGCTTGGTGAGAAGATATTTGATTGCGGCATGATCAGTATAACACACCACTTTAGAACCAATGAGGTAAGAGCGAAACTTTTCCAATGCAAATACAATTGCGAGCAATTCTTTTTCGGTAGTGGCATAGTTAACCTGTGCCTCATTTAAAACTTTGCTCGCATAATGTATAGCATGGAATTGTTTGTTCTTCCTTTGGCCTAAGACCGCACCAACCGCATAGTCACTCGCATCGCACATGAGTTCAAACTCAAGCGACCAATTAGGAGCGACAATTATGGGTGTGGTGGTCAAATTTGCTTTAAGTTCTAGGAAAGCTTTTAGACATGATTCATCAAAATTAAATTCCATACCTTTGTTGAGCAAATTACTCAAAGGCTTTGCGACCTTGGAGAAATCCTTGATGAATCTTCTATAGAACCCAGCATGTCCCAAGAAGCTCCTTATGCCTTTCACATTCACCGGAGGGGGAAGCTTTTCAATAACTTCAATTTTTGCCGGATCGACCTCAAGCCCCTTTGAAGATACCTTGTGGCCAAGAACAATCCCATCCGTTACCATGAAAGTGCACTTCTCCCAGTTGAGAACCAAATTTGTTTCAATACATCTTTCCATCACCACATCAAGGTTTTTCAAGCACAAGTCAAATGACGACCCGTACACAGAAAAATCATCCATGAACACCTCGATGCTTTTCTCGATCAAATCTGAGAAGATAGCTTGCATGCACCTTTGAAATGTTGCGGGAGCATTACATAATCCAAATGGCATTCTTCGGTATGCAAAAACTCCAAAAGGACATGTAAAAGCAGTTTTCTCGTGGTCCGCCGGATTCACTGATATTTGATTGTATCCCGAATAACCATCCAAGAAACAATAGAAATTTCTTCCGGCTAACCTCTCTAACATTTGATCCATAAAAGGTAATGGAAAATGATCTTTTCTTGTTGCTTGGTTCAACCTCCTATAATCAATACACATACGCCACCCGGTCACCGCTCTCGAAGGAATCAACTCGTTCTTCTCATTTCTCACAACCGTCAATCCACCCTTCTTATGAACCACATGCACCGGACTCACCCATTCGCTATCGGAGATGGGATAAATCATCCCCGCCTCTAATAACTTCACAACCTCTTTTCTAACCACTTCTTTCATGGTTGGATTCAATCGCCTTTGAGGTTGTGCCACGGGCCGAAAATCATCTTCTAACATAATCTTATGCATACAATAGGCCGGACTAATACCCTTCAAGTCGGATAAAACCCATCCTATTGCTTCTTGATTCTTTGTCAACACTTCCTTCAATCGATGCTCTTCCTTGCTAGACAAACCGTTATTAATGATAACCGGCTTAGTAGAATTGTCACCGAGAAACACGTATTTCAAGTGAGATGGTAACACATTCAACTCCACCTTTTGCTCTTCAACTTTAGGTTCATCCTTCAACTCTTCAATTTGAGTTTCAAATGGATTCATCTCATCACAAGCCTCTAAATTTCTCAAGCAATCTTCAATTTCTTTCTCTTGATCTTTGGTGAGAACTTCAAGAGCTTCCATTAAAGTCTTCTCAAGAGGATTCGACAAGTGCATTTGATTCTCCACTTTCATAATAGCCCTTTCGGTAGCATCGATTCTAAAACAATCATCATCATCACTCGGATGCTTGATGGCTTCAAAGAGATCAAGACATAATTCTTCATCTTGATACCTTAATTTCATTAAGCCATCATCAATATCTATCATCATTCGGGCCGTCTTCATAAAAGGCCTTCCTAAGATCAATGGAATCTCAGGATCTTCTTCCATGTCTATGACAATAAAATCAACAGGATACCAAAATTTATCAACCTTGACAAGCAAGTCTTCCGCAACTCCATGAGGATGAGCTGTGGATTTATCCGCTAATGATAACGTCATTCTTGTCGGCTTCAAATCGTTGATTCCTAATCTTCTCACCATAGACAATGGGATCAAATTAATGCTAGAACCGGTATCTACCAAACCTTTGCCTATGCGAACATTTCCAATAGACACCGGTAAGGTTACCCGCCCAGGATCATTTGATTTTATCGGAGTAGTGCGTTGAATTAACGCATTACAACAAGAGCTCACCGTTACTACCTCCGGATCCAAGAATCTTCTCTTCTTAGTGATGATGTCTTTGATGAATTTTGCATACATCGGCATTTGCTCTAATGCCTCGGAAAAAGGAACATTGATTTGCAACTTGCTAAAGATGTCCAAGAACCGAGCATAGTGCTTTGCATCTTCTTTCTTTGACGGACCGGGAGGGTAAGGTAGTTTCTTCACTTGAATAGAATCATCCTTCTTCTTTCCCTTCTCACTCACACTCAATTTTTTTCTCTCTTTTTCTACAACTTTCTCAAGAGTTTCTTTTTCCACTAATTCTTTCTCTTTCTCATCTTCAACTAAATCACCCTCAACATTTTTTTCTACTTCAATCACCCTATCTTTTTCACTCTCAACAATTTCTTCCTCAACCATCTCTCCTACACCCATATCAATATTTCTACCGCTACGAGTTAGAATTGACTTACAATGCTCACGAGGATTTTCTTGTGTAGTAGCCGGAAAAGGACCTTTGTTTTGATCGGCAAGTTGCTTTGACAATTGCCCGACTTGAGTTTCAAGGTTCTTTATTGCGGCATCCGTACTCTTTTGGCTTGCAATTTGCAATTGCATGAATTGACTAAGAGTGTCCTCGATTGAAAGCTTTGTTTGTTGAGGTTGTTGATTGTAACCACCTTGATAAGGATTTTGACGATTCGATGGACCCGCATCCGGCCTCCATCCTTGTTGATAACCTTGATTACCTCTTTGTTGGTAACCTTGGTTATTGTTGTAAGGTTGTTGTTGTTGTCTCCCACCATATCCTTGATTAGGATTAGACACATAATTCACCTCTTCACCCGGTGGAGGACAAAAACCAGTTTGATGGTCACCCCTACACAATTCACAACACATCACCTGTTGATTTTTAGAAGGGATCCCATGTATCTCTTTGATTTGTTGAGGAAGTTTTGACATTTGTTGAGTGAGCAATTCTACTTGTTGTGTCAATAACTTGTTTTGAGCAAGTATTGCATCACTAGTATTCAATTCAAGAACTCCAGGTTTTCTTTGCAATGCACTACGGTTGTGTTGCCCTTGATGATCATTCAAAGCCATCCTATCAATGATAGCAATTGCTTCAGCAGCTGTTTTTGACATCAACGAACCACCCGCGGTAGCATCTAAAAGAGTTTTTGGTTGAGGTTGGAGTCCATTCCTAAAGATATGGATTTGAGACAATTCATCAAACCCATGACCTTTACATTTTCTAACCATGGACTTGAACCTCTCCCATGCTTCATTGAGAGATTCATTCGAACCTTGAGAGAACACTGCAATAGAAGTTTTCGCTTCCATGAACCTATTGTGAGGAAAGAACCGATCCAAGAACTTCTCTTCTAACTCGTTCCAATTTGTCATGACATTATTTGGTTGATCAAGGTACCATTCCTTAGCTTTTCCTATTGTGGTGTACTTTTCGTTTATATCGTATCCACAGGGATTATTGCGATATCACCGCCGTTCTATAGCCTATTTTGTCTTGAGTTAATGTTACTTTAGTTTTAGGTTTGCAAAAGGTCATTCAATCACTTTAGTAGCAAAGAGTAAATTAATGAAGGTTCTAAGTTAAAGAAAATGCATCAAGATTCGATTTCATCGACCTAAGTTTGTATGTTTCCTTATAAATATATGCTTATGAACTTGCTAACGATCAATATAATTACGTATCGACACCTATATCGTCCGTGTCCGCAATGATATAGCTAGATTTACCGTATTGTTTAACCGACGATTTCTCCACCGTTTAAACAATACAAATAACGTTTTAAAACCGATACTTAGTAAACATCAAACTCTAAATCCATGTCTGCAATTTATAGTTTGAAAGATGATGAGTTAGGTCTAGATACAAACATTGATGTCTCAAACATTTATACCAAAGAAAAAGCTTTAATAAACAAACTAAACCATATATATTGATCATCACTTGTTCATACACATATATTCACAAGAAAAACATACAAAAGGCTAGGAAGATTACATCTTATCTTGATACAAAAGGGGTTTAGCTATCCATGAGAATGGTAGCTTGCACAAGAAGGAAAGGATGAAGATCAACAAGCATCAAAGGCGATTAATCGACGATCAAGGCTTCCAATCTTCAACTCTATGTTTGCTACAGTGTATTATGCTCTTGGTTCTCTCTAAAATATCTCTACTACTTCTCAAAGTGATTTGGCCCCTAATTAAATAAACAAAGTTTCACAGGCCGCGCTTAGCGCGGTGTAGCCCGCTAAGCGCGCCATCAAAAATTGCTTAAACCGCCCAACCGCGCTAAGCGGGCTCCAGACCTCGCTTAGCGCGGAACTCTCTGCCAGAACTTCCTTCTTTTCTTCAAAACCGCGCTTAGCAGGCTCAACCTCGCTTAGCGCGCTTCCACTTTTCAGCAACCCTTGGCTTTGGTCTTGGAACATCATCAAAATCCTTTTTCCATGGTCTAAGCTTCCAATTATCTAAAAAAAACTACAAAATCCAACATAGATTGTAAAGATAAGAACTATTCAACAATAATATAAATATAAGAATAAATATATATACCAAATAATAATAAAATACTACTATTAACCACAAAAAGACTTGAAAGTTACCAAAAATTACCTAAGATATTTACACAAATTGGTAACTAACAACAATGGAGCTGTTGAATAATTTTTTCAATAGTTGAATGCTTACAATGAGGTGTTGAATTGAGTGTTGAAAGTGAGGTGGATTAATTTGTGTTGAAAATATTCACCATGTTGAATGAGGAGGGAGTGGGACCACATAAATTTTTTGCAAATTATTATTGGTTTTTGTGAATATTTAGATTTTTAGTGGTGGTGGAGTAGGGTGTTGAATTTTATTAAACAAAACCAATGTAGTGAGTAAAAAATTGAACTTGTGTTGAATTATTAGGTGGAAGAAAGAGAAGATGATGTGGAATATAAAAAGTGAAAAATGAGGATGTTGAATTTATAAACCATTGTTAATAGTCTTATAGTGGCCTCCACTTCCTCCTCATTCAACATGCTGAATGTTTTCAACGCAAATTAATCCACATCATTTTCAACACTTCATTCAACACTCCATTACAACTATTCAACTATTGAATTTTTGTTCAACACCTCCATTGCAAGTGGTCTAACTAGTTTAGCTTCTTTCCTATTAACTCTAATAAAAGATTTTAAAAACTCAATATTAGTACATATTTTGTAATAACTCTTAATATTTATATTTATATATGGAGTATTTGTTAGGTGGAATCAAATAATATTTTTAGAAATTAGAGATCAAGAGTTTCACATTCCTAATAAATTTTAATAAATTACTAGTAAGAAACTCGTGCTATCGCACGAGTCCCGTTCGGATTTCATATTGCATGAATTCAATTATGATTCGTAAAGATCTTTTCTATATATCAAAGATAAGGTAATATAATTCAACTAAAAGTCAATAATTTTTGAACCAAAGAGTATATTAAACAAATGATTACTATTGTTGGGACTATTAATACATACAAATGATTGAGGTTTATAAGTATAGATGTAAGCATCTCCATAGTACCAGATTAATTGTTGAACTTTACCAAGGCGGGATTCACATTATACGTCAACCAAACTATCATTTGTAAAGTTTGAATTTATTTTTCAATTAGTAAACATTCACATAGTTATAAATATAGGCAAATAATATGTACTTGTTTTTTAAGCATTGATCCGTACACTAAACCGTACAACTGATCCTCTAACTTCAATTATATTAAACACATTAGTAAAAAAATTATAGATTTAAAAGATAGACTTTAAAATTACCGTATCTCATAGATACGTTCACATCTATCGATGAACCCAAATGAATTAACAAACCCCACTTGAATCAAAATGAGATAATTAACAACCTCCAGTTGAATCCAAATGAGTTAATTTTAAAAGTTTATTAAACTTATTTTAGATGTATGACAACTCCCGTCAAATTTCAGTTTTAAAACTTTCTTATTATATCATATTTACATTTTTTTATAATCTAGAATGTATGACAACTCCCAGTTAAATTACAAACCTAAAACCTTCTTATTAGATCATATTTATATATTTTTTACAAACATAAAATGTATGACAAACACTCCGTTAAAATATAATAAACTATGTAAAATATGCTCATGCAAATTCAACATTGAGATTAAAATCAAACCTATAACCTAATCTTCAATAACTGATGAGGACATGGAGATACAAGACATAAATGAAGTAATCCAAAGCTTCGGATGACCTATGACAAGGGCACGTGCAAGGAGAGTCAATGGTGCTCTAATACAATTTATGAACAAACCAACGGGAGAAAGAGATCAATTGAAAGGAAATGAGTCAAGACTTGTCATTTTGATCCAAGCTAATGAAGAGGGCATGTCATATGGGCTTGCTGCCCCATTTTGATGTTTTTAATCAATTATGTTGTATTAAAATGTGTTATGGCCCAACTTGTCAAATTTTGGCCCAAAACACTTGTTTTTACTTCTTTTTTTTTTTGTGTTTTTAAACATTCTAAAGCTCTTAAAGCTTAGAATTTTCGTGGTCTTTGTATTTATAAGTAAATAATAGACTCAAGAAATCAAGAGTTCAATATTTTAAGGAAGGAGAAATAGGAAGGTGGGATGCATTAATCAAAGTGGCTATAAATTGCTATTATTCATCAAGGCAGTTAATATCCACTTTCTCCACTACCTTTAAGTGTGTGACCTTTCTTTTCTAAATCATTATTGATTAGTTAGTGGGCTGAAGTTGTAGAATTTCTTGAGTTATTATTGTAAGCTACCATTTACCTATAAATAGGGAGCTAAATATGAATGAAAGGCAAGTTGAATTTTGTTAAACACTTTGTGTGATTTTGAATGCTTTGCTCCTTTGGTTCTGGATTGGACCAAGTTTTTGATCTTATCAAGAAACCAAGTTTCTTGTGGTGATCTTCACTAAGGCTTATCATCCTTTCTTATTCATAGAAAGAGTGTGGCGCCCCATATTTACTCTTTTCCATCAATTTCTTTCTTTATTTCACTTTGTTTCAATTATGTCCCAACTCCATTATTAGATATAATTTCGTTCTTCCAATATCATATTATCATCTTAAATTCACAAGTTTAATAACTATAACATAGTTTGAGAAAAATGGCCGCTTTACAAATCAGTTAGCCATCAATAACACTCTTCAAAATAATAATAAAAATTAATCATATATAAATTTATTGTAAAATTTTTAATTATCTTAATTAAAAAAGGTATGATTAGAGAAATGTGTAAAACGGATTTATATTTTGAATTAAATTTTCGGTAAAAATAATTAATAGTACTTAAAAATAAGTTACTTATAAAATGTATATTGAATTAAATTATTAATTACAATATAATTACAAAGTCACTTAAATTTTTTTCTACCATTATATTACAGTTTTTTTTAAGATAATACGTGAAATACTTAACACAGGGTCGGTCTTAGACCAGGGCAATCAGGTCCACGGCCTAAAAAAATCAGCGCCCTCAAAATCGAGAAAAAGTTTTAAAACAAAATAATATTAATAATAAATAAAAATTTTGCTAAAATTATATCAAAGTAGTACTGATAGCCAGGCAGAAGCACGTGTAGCTTTGAAACATCATGTTGTTGGTTCAGAGCCAAGAAGTAGACAATTTGGTTGACCATCATTCTACCAACCAACCTAAGACATGTTTTCTGAACAAACATCTTAGATACAGAGCCCAGATGCCTCCTCTTTCAAATCAGGAGTAGGTTCCAAACATATGTGATCATCACACATGTGTTCAGCACCTAGAGCATATGTTATGCAGCAGGAATCCGCACACCATTTAACATAATGTCCTAACATCCGGTAGGACATTAGTTCCCTTCTTATTGAACATAAAAGCTGAGCTTAGTTCTGAAGTCGTCCCTGCTTACAGAAAAACACAACAACCCTTGATCACCTTCAAGGTCCACAAGAATTCAAGCTCCAGTTACACCAACAACAACAATACTTAGAATCACTTTCCTAATTAGGTCAAGTATTAGGAAGACCCTTTTAAAAACCAAAATAAATGGCTCTAATCATTTCCAACAGTTTATCAAATACAAGTCAGGCTTACACTAAAGTGCATTTTTTAGTGGATTTGAGAAATAAAGGTCAAGTATCGTTGGCAACTTTACATGGTTGGTTGAAAATAGTTTTACACACATCCTATCACCATAGGATAAACCTGCTGAGGAAACCAAACCTAAATGATTTTCCAAGACAATACCTTACTTGGGACAACAAGGGTTACATCATATACCATGCAGCGGATTACACAGACACAACCTCCTTAACAACCTTCAGGCACAACATACAAATTTGCACAAACACGACACTCCAGGTGCAACACGTCAACATAGGTTTGAAAATAAATCAAACCATACAACAATTTATCACCAAAGCTACACACTTGAAAAACAATAGACAAGTCAAATTCTCACCCTGTAATGAATAGTCCATTCTCCACTGTTAGGGACCATTCAAACAACAATATGAACTTCTCCAAGTTCAAACAAATTTTCAATAGGTACCACTTACCTTGCCCTTAACCAGGAAGTATCTTCCCTACGATCTAACCCAAAAAATAGAACATGATGCCTACTTTGATACCAATTGAAATTCAGGTATATCAGACTTCAAATGTTCTATGACATATCGAGACATCTGATTTGAACAGAATATAGGAAAGGTAAGAACAATTAACAACAATACTGAAAATTAAACAACACAGGTAATTGTTAACCCAGTTCGGTGTACAAGAACACCTACTCTGGGGGCTACTAAGCCAGGATGGAAATCCACTATTAGTAGTATCAATTCAAAGTACTATGCAAACAACCTCCAGTTCACACGTAAATAACCTCTGATTTACTAACTTCTCACTTAATCCCTACTCAGTGCAACTTCTACCTAAGAACTTCCTAGATAACAAAAACCCCTCTCACTTCCAATCACCGCAATGATGTCTCACAATAACAAAACACGTTACCGATCTTGACGGTCCTTTGCCTCACTCTTCAATCATAAGAGACACGTGATTAAGACTCCCTTAATCGACAAACACTTGATCTTTCCTAAAAGCTTCGATCAAGAATAATAGCTCGAAACACAAGCAATACACACTTAGAACAACGTATCAATGATACCTAAATAACACACATACATTCAATACTTAGCAGCTTATGAATGCATGACAATAATCAACTTTATGCTTCACAGCTTAAGAGAGATAACAAAACCTTACAACTCAAGGAACAAATAGTCCAACTCACAAGTCGAGTGGATCACAAACAACTAACCCTCATGAAGAGTGGTACAAAGCTTATATTTCTACATCTTCGACCCGAACTTTTTCTAGGTTACAAAGCTTATATTTATAACCTTTTTCCCAACTGAATTTTGGATTCAAAATCACAACATATCAGCTGCTACTAATCAGCAGAAGATTCTGCATAACAACATGTCTTCAATCAAATGAAACGTCCTGAACTATTTATAACCTTTTCGAGCTGAATGTGAAACTTGCAAGAACGAACAACGATATTCTAATGATAATGAAACTTCCTGAACCATCTGTTTGTAATCAAATATCATGTTAGATTTATGTTAACAAAGATCTATGCTATGTTATGTATTTTGTGTATGTGATGACTAAGATTTATGTTAAATTATATTATTTTAAATTCTATGTTTCATATTGCTTGTGTATTATGTGTATGTGATAACAAGGTTTAATCTGGATTTCAATATCCATACAAACCCCTAAAATAATTTATTTTTTTAGTATTATGTGTATGTGTCCATGCCACTTAAGTGAGTCTGGATTTTAAAATTCGAAAGGTGTGTCCGAATTCCAAAATTCGAAGACATGTTTTAGTTGTATTTGATGTAGTTCTAAGATTGAATTTGTTGTGTTTTGGTGCATTTGGATTCGAATTTATGAATTTCAAGAGAATTTTCAAATTTTTGCTAAACTAAATGAGTAATCTATGTGGTGTAATGAAGAATTCCTTAAATTTTTATAGCGAAATTAGACCAATCTATATTTCTTATTGGACATAAATTCTTTTCTAGGGATTCACCTTCTAAACCACCTCTAACATATACATATTGCTTATATGAAAAAGGGCAATACTCATCTCACTTCATAGGATGCTCATCCACTACAGTAAAAATTCTAAAATGCCCTTAAATTTGTGATATGCATATCTGATCACACATTTTATACACGCATTTTAGTACTTTGTAAGTGAGTCACCCCTATTTTACTTAAAATATATGTCTAGAAATGTGTCTCTAGAATTCGGAGATGCACTTCCGTAAATTTGAAACCTTGATTGTTTCAAAAAAAGTGCAGTTGATTCATTTATGTTCCTTTATAATAATATATCTACCTCTGTAAATGAAAATTTCAATTTATCATAATGAATTCACAAATTCTTAAAAGTCATAATGATTTATTAGTGATACCTTTCCCTCCTCTAAGAATTTCAAATATAGATTTTTCATGTTTAAAGAGCTTTCTTCTTGTTGTGGTGATTTCATTATTAGAATTAGATGATGTATTGTGTTCATGTAAAATTTTATATAACTTGTTCTGTGTTTTAACTCATTGATCAACATTTATATACATTTTTCATGTAGAGTAGATTCTATGTTGTACAAATGAACAAATCATAAGAATCAAGGAGGTTTACGGGGAATTTTCTATAGGAATGGTTCACTCACAAAGTTGTGATAATGTATTTAAATGCGTCCGAAAATACTTCTCCTAATACTATTGTGAAATCAATGCCAAGAATAAAATATAATATGTTTCTTTTCTTGTCAAGAAACCCACAAGGGTAGGAAAAAGGGAAGCAAGAAGAGTACAATGAAATTTGTTATAAACTTCTATTTTTTACTTTCTCTTTGAAACAAGATTACAAGTGTTACAAAATAACAAATAATCTCTCTCACCCTAATTAAGATTTACAGTATGCAATGATGAAAGACTAGTATGTTATTTATAAGAAAATTAACACACTAAACTAATGGACTTTTATACAAAAACCCATTACACAAGCTAACTTAAACAATAGGGATAACAAACAGGCTCAATTCGACATGCTAACAATCCTAACATTTCGACTACTGCATATTTGAACATACTTCGACTACAACATTGCAGGATTTCGACTACAGCATGTGATCAGAGTTCGACGACATACTAAGATTCTATCAAATTGTCTAACACAGAAACTACCATTCAACTATATTAAAATTCGATCCAATATCTTACGACATAAAAATATAAATTTGAATTTTTAGATGTGTGGTGCTCACTCTATGGAATGAGATAAGTATTATTAAAAAAAAAAACATGTAGTTTTTCATTTGGTTAATGTATGTAACATTTTCAGCACTGCCATTAAAAAAATAATAATCCCCTTGGCTCGTAAAGATTTTAACATTTTGATAATTAGATAATGAAGCAAATAACCGGCACCAAATACAGCTAGTAAACATTGTAAGCATCAAATTAATACAGCTAATTTAATCTTCACATAATTCTGTTTTATCATCAAATTAATATGCTTTTTTTACCTTTTAATTAAACTTTTCACTTATTTTTTAAAACAATTTTTTATAAAAGTAATTTTTTAACAAATTTACTCTAAAAAATATTACATATATTTATAAATAAATGTATAAAATAAACCATCAAGAATTGCAATTATTAGAATTAACTAAAAAAGAGTGAGTTTTGAAGGAGGAGCGGGTTTTGGCGAGCGGCGGGGTTTGGCGGGGCAGGTATGGCGGGCAGCGGGTTTTGACAGGGCGGACTTTGGCGAGCGGCGAGCCTAAAATCCCAACCCAACCCGCCAATTTTTGACGGGTGCGCGGGCGGCCCGGCGTGCCCCGGCCCGTTTTGCCACTCCTAATTTTCAGCACTGCCATTAAAAAAAATAATAATCCCCTTGGCTCGTAAAAATTTTAACATTTTGATAATTAGATAATGAAGCAAATAACCGGCACCAAATACAGCTAGTAAACATTGTAAGCATCAAATTAATACAGCTAATTTAATCTTCACATAATTCTGTTTTATCATCAAATTAATATGCTTTTTTTACCTTTTAATTAAACTTTTCACTTATTTTTTAAAACAATTTTTTATAAAAGTAATTTTTTAACAAATTTACTCTAAAAAATATTACATATATTTATAAATAAATGTATAAAATAAACCATCAAGAATTGCAATTATTAGAATTAACTAAAAAAAGAGTGAGTTTTGGAGGAGGAGCGGGTTTTGGCGAGCGGCGGGGTTTGGCGGGACGGGTATGGCGGGCAGCGGGTTTTGACAGGGCGGACTTTGGCGAGCGGCGAGCCTAAAATCCCAACCCAACCCGCCAATTTTTGACGGGTGCGCGGGCGGCCCGGCGTGCCCCGGCCCGTTTTGCCACTCCTAATTTTCAGCACTGCCATTAAAAAAAATAATAATCCCCTTGACTCGTAAAAATTTTAACATTTTGATAATTAGATAATGAAGCAAATAACCGGCACCAAATACAGCTAGTAAACATTGTAAGCATCAAATTCATACAGCAAATTTAATCTTCACATAATTCTGTTTTATTCATCCATTGATTATCCTTCCAAACATACATAACTTTTTCATTCACTTGAATATCTAATTAAAACTTAAGGTTACAGTAAAAACTAAAAAGTGGTAGTACTTAATTATTTTTAACAAAAGTTTCCAAATAAACAATATATTATGAAGCAGGCGTTAGTCAACTAAAATTGATATAGACATATCATACAGTCAGAGATGAACATAATAATTAATAGTTGTTCATTTCCAAATAATAATAAATAAATAAAAATAAAGAAAACAGGACAATTGAATTGGACAAGAAATATCTCTGTTTTTGTGTTGTCACTTTTTCTACAAGATGTTGAAATTATTAATTATTAATTATTAATTATTAATTAATATTAAGATACAATACTAATTAAAATTATTAATTAATATTAAGATACAATACTAATTAAAATATTAATTAAGATACAGGAATTTTATTTTGTGTGGTAATTTTATTACAAGTCTTTCATGGATTTTATCTTTGGCATTTTTTCTTTGTGAAATTTGTCCTTATGTAGCAACTTGTGAGATTTTTCTGTTAATGTGTTACTTAGAGGTTTTGGTTTAAATGACATATGGATAAAGGAAGTAGTTTTTTTTTTTAAGTGGACGGCATTGCACAATGTTGTATTTTTTATTAATATAAAAAAATTTAAATGTGGAGATGGAATAAATTGCTTTTTTGTATAGTGAAATTTGATGTGTGAAATTAGTATTTCAAATGATCAACTAAAGTGGGTATATAATAAATTGCAAAAGCATTAGACTTTGAAATCTATTCAAATCAATTTTCTTTTTGGTTGATGAAATTCCTCTCCAATCATTAATTCTTCATCCATTTAATTTCAAATATAGAGGCCACGAGAATTAAGACTATTGTGAACGGTGCACGTCCTTAACATTTCAGGAGTTTGTGTCCATTCCTCCATTTCAAACTATGATGTGTCTAGTGTGAACGAAACATGTCCAGTATATAGATTTTTTTTTTTTTTTGAACAGAAATGTCCAGTATATAGACATAAAATTTGATTAATGGGGAAATATTATATATGATAAATATTTATATATAAAAGAAAATAGTGGTAAATGATTAAATATTTATAATTAAACTAAAACATACATGTTAACAAAATTAAAAACGTCTCATCATCTACATATTATAATTAATAAAAGTGAAATGATTAACGATATGATAAATTTTTAAGGTTTAAATTTTGTCTATAGTTTATTATAAACTTTTTTTTTTCTGTCCTAACCTTTTTAAAAGTAAGATCTAATATGAAAGTCTATTTATAAAATCTTGTTTTACGGCAAAGTTTTCAAATAATTCATGGCATCTTGTGTTCAACAGTTTAGGATGTAAATTTGTTAGTTTTGTCATTAAAAAATAGTAGTGGCGCAACTTGTTGTTTTTTTGTGTTTTATTTCTATATAAAATTTATTATTGAATTATCGATTTATTTTTCATATTTTTAAATAGACAACATATACAAGTAAGCATGTACAGGTGAAAATATACAAGTGAATATATATAATATATACGATATGTACAAAGCTCAAAATTAAGGAAACTATTGCGATGCAACTCCAACACAAAAAACCATATCCCGACAACGGCGTCATTTTGTTGACATAATAAAGCAGCAAGCAAAAGATTAGAAGTATTTTGTGATTTATCGTGTCCATAGAGAATGGTTTGGTTAGAATTTCATTCAACGATTTCCGTGTTTCTGAGTTTGGGTTTGAATGGTTTAAAGTAAATGCGGGAATTAAAAAATATGAACATAAAAAGAATTCCCTCTTTGAATCCAAGAAAATCTGACAGGTTTGTGTTACATCCACCTATCAACTACTTAAACCTAATGATCAGTTGCACTCAACCTAAATCACTCGTCAATATTGTCACATATCACTCACAACAAGGTTATGTCTAACACAAAGTTGAAAGAACAATCATATTGTCTCAGAGGCGATGTCACACTCAACTCAACAACACAAAAGCATTAAGAACCGATATCCACTGTGAACATCATACTTAAATCTATCTCTAGAGTCCTGAATCTAACAGATAATCATCCTGGATAAGATTCGAGAAGTATATGTCTATAGCAACCCAAACTCCAAGCGTTAAGCAAAAATCAAGGATAATCAGCGATAAAGATTTGAGAAATAGATTTTATACAACACCATAATCATTAGATATGCATGGAATCAAAGTAAATATACATATAAAACCACACAAGAGGAAAATACATAGAGAAGAGAGAAGAGGAAACAACCAACTCCTGCGGTGTCAAACGCGATTGAAGCTTAATTCGACTCTGAATCCTCAAGATGCAAGCTCCAAATATGTTGTAGAATCATCCAAGAATCAAAGAAATGAAGGTGATGGTGTTGGGACCTAAAAATGCCCAAACCATAACCTAAAAATATGTTTTTTGGCCCTAAATACAAATTTGAAACCCACAGATCTCGCTTAGCGGTAGTAGAGCTCGCTAAGCGCGGTCTGCTGCAACTTGAAATCTTGTTTAAGCCATAACCTAGGAACCGTAACTACGATCTGCACCCGGTTCGAAGCGTTGGAAAGCTTATTCAATGCTCTATCTAACAATGAATAAATATCAATCAAATTGATGATTTTTCTCATATTTATTTTGAGCCTTATTCTTTGATGAATAGCTAAAAATTGTATTCTTGAAGTTTAGCCTTTGACCTTTATTACTCAATGCTCCAATTATGAATGAATACCTACAAGATGAATGAAAAACTATCAAACGGTACATAAATGAATCAAAATCTCGAAGAACACATAATATGTACAAATATAACAAAAACGTACGTATTCACGCACAAGTTGAGGAAAAAGAGACGATAAGTGCCGCAAAACTATATACAAATATAGCTACAATTTGTCACTTATCACCTACCTAGACTTGATGTCACGGTGCTAGTGTAATCCCGATGGATTGAGTCTTAGTAAGACTAGTTGGTGGATAGTGTTGGGTGAGAATATGGAATACAAAGATAGACATGTTAAATGCAACAAGTGAGCCAATAAATATGCAACTACACAGCAAAATACAAATACGTGATAAAAAATGATATGAATGGAAGATTTATATAATGCGTGAATGAACATAATAATGATCAAATCCACATAATTAAAAATACATGTTTAAAAAGATATTAAATGCAACATGTGAATAATCAAAATAGAAATTTATGAATGAATCAATGAAATAAGAAATGTAAGAAGTAAGCATGTGAACATATAAGACAAAATACTAAGAAAATTATAGAGTTCAGGAGCCATACCAATAGCTTTGGTTAGAATAAATTGCTACAAGAGAATGTTAGTGTACAACATAAACATATAGCAAAAGAAATGAAAATAGGAAACCAAATCTATTTAAAGCACGATGAATCTAAGATTTCCAATTCCCTACGTATCTTGTGAAAATATTCAAAGGATAACATTTTGTAAAAATATGAACAAGCTAATTTTTCGTATCCTCATATTCAAAAATAACACCCCAATTTTCAACATGGTCCCTAAGGAAATGGTGTCTGATCTCTATATGTTTAGTATCCGAATGAAGTACATGATTCTTAGATAGGCTGATTGCGCTAGTGTTGTCCCATTTGATTAGAACGCAACCGAGTTTTAAATTATAATCCAATAATTGTCTCTTTAGCCATAAGACTTGTGCACAATAATTACGAGTGGCTAAATATTCAACCTCAATGGTAGAAAGAGCAACAATATGCTACTTCTTACTGTGCCAAGACCACTAGTTCCACTAGTACTTTTCCTATCCGACTTGCAACCGGCAAAATCAAAATAATAAAAAAAACCAATTAAGCTATATCTGCTTCCTTTAGGAAACCAAAGACCGCAATGTGAGGTTCCATATAGATACCTCAAAATTATTTTTACTATCTCTATGTGGTTTTGTTACTTATTCCTTGAGTTTTACTTTGAATTTAGTTTTATATTTGAGTCTCCTATTCAATTGTGCATCTTTAAGGATCGAGTTTTTGATCTGTTTTTTAGCATTCATAATTCAAAGTGTTCGTGTTTGAGTATGATCATTTTGCTTTAAGTTAATTAGTCAATTTTTTTGAACAAGAACCATAAATAAGATTGATTTAAGTCATGCCAAAATTAGAATCTCAAAACATCCTTGAAATCTTGAGTTTTTGAGATTTTGGAAGTGTGATTCTAATCACACATTCCCTTGAGTTGAATCAAATGAGGTAGAAATGAATCAGGGCTTTGTTGCATCATGCGAGTCAAATCATAACTTGCTTTGATTCTAATCAGACACAGTGGGAATCGAAGCACAAGTTGTGCCTGAGTCTCACGGACCCTCCTTCAGCCACTTCCAAGTTTGAGTCAAATCATGACTAAGTTGTGACTCAAATCATGCATTATCCTTGAATCGAATCACAGATAAATGAGTATCCTTTTAACTATAGATCTTGTTCGATATAACTTTACTAACTTGACTTAAATCACCAAATGTTCTTGACTCAAATCAAACATGATTTTTTTTCACCAATTTTTGTGCTTCATCTCCAACACATAAATCATTTTCATCTCTCAACCTTTCATAATGTAAGAAAACACATTATTTCATTAATCATTTTAAAACTCACAAATCATTTGTTCGTACATTTTTAAAAGAGTTTTGAATCTTTCTTGAATAACTTTCAATCGATTTCTTTTATCTTCTGTCTCATTATTTTACCACTCTTGCATGGATGTGATTCTTATCTTGAAAGATTCATGATTGATTGAGGAGATTCATTTTGGATTTAATATCTATTTGAAGATTTGTTTAAGATTTCAGAGGCTTGTAAGAGTGTGTGGTGTTGTGATTGGTTGCGACAATTCTAGTGTAAAAGAAGAAGGTTTTTCTTTCCAAGTTGACCTTGGTAGTACTGTATGGAAGTCTGCATACATGGTAGGATTTCTTTTTGTCTTCGAATAGACAAACACTCAAGATACCAGTGAAATTGTGTGGAAATTGCCGCAGACAAAGACATGGGAGCAAGTTGTTGGGGATGGAAGATTCAAGAAGTGATATCGAGTAAAGATTTTGCATAGAGTTCAGTTCTTGGAGCTGTGTAAAAGTCAAGATTCATAATAGAAGAAATTTTGGACTAGTGATTGTACAATCTCTTGTAATATTATTACAAATCGTAGTGGAAGACCAACGGATTATCAATGGGTAATCTTTGGAGAGTGTATTAAGCACAAAGCGAGGAGGAACGTGTCGAGCCACTATAAATCCTGGTGTACACTTCTCTCTCTCTCTCTCTCTCTCTCTCTCTCTCTCTCTCTCTCTCACTCACCCACTCAATCATTTAAATTTCATTATTGATTATATGATTAGGTAGTTTATATTGCTCTAGAATTGCATGCTGATAGGTTTATGTGTTAGTAGAAATTTATTGCATAAGTTAAAGGGTTTGTTAGAATCGATATTTTGACCTTGTCTTAATGTGGATTAAGTCTGAAGATTGTGCGTGAGTCTCACGAACCCTCCTTCAGCCACTTCCAAGTTTGAGTCGAATTATGACTAAGTTGTTACTCGAATCATGCATTATCCTTGACTCGAATCACAAAAAAATGAGTATCCTTTTAACTATAGATCTTGTTACATATTACTTTACTAATTTGACTCAAATCACAAAATGCTCTTGACTCGAATCAAACATGATCTTTTTCACTAACTTTTGTGCTACATCTCCAACACATAATTCATTTTCATCTCTCAACCTTTCATAACGTAAGAAAACACATTCTTTCATTAATTATTTGAAAACTCACAAATCATTTGTTCTTACATTTTAAAAAGAGTTTTGAATCTTTCTTGAACAATTTTCAATCGATTTCTTTTATCTTCTACCTCACTATTATGCCACTAATGCATGGATCTAAATCTTATATTGAAAGATTCGTGATCGATTGAGGAGATTCATTTTAGATTTAATGTTTCTTTGAAGATTTGTTTAAGTTTTCAGAGGCTTGTAAGAGTGTATGGTGTTGTGACTGGTTGTGAAAATTCCAGTTTAAAAGAAGAAGGTTCTTCTCTCTATGTTGACATTGGTAGTACTGTGTGGAAGTCTGCATATATAGTAGGAGTATTTTTTATCTTCGGACAGATCAACGCTCAACATGTCAGCGAAATTGTGTGGAAATTGCCACAGACAGAGACTTAGGAGCAATTTGTTAGGGCTGGAAGATTGAAGAAACTATCTCGAGTAAAATTTTTACATAGAGTCCAGTTCGTGGAGTTGTGTGCAAGTCAAGATCCACAATAGAAGAAATTTTATTTCCATCATTTAATTCCATGCTTCATTAAATGCGATTTCAACCCATCTGCGTCAAGCCGACCCACAAAACAGCAACCTAAGCAAAGGCATTTCATTCGGCTGGGGTCTTCGACGTGTTCAACAGCAAACTTAACGAATTCCAATACCCCATTCTCGTACTCTTTTGACAGTCGATTGGAAGACATCCATTTTTTATCCATGGTTTTACTACTAAGTAAGCTAAACAAAAACACTAATTAGTCACGCAACTATAGCAAAAGGACAACTAATTAACTGTAGAGAAAGTCAGCAACTTCTAGAACCACACACTGTAATATTCTTGGAAACGGTTCGAACTTCACTCTTCAAAAGAGAAATCAGAGATGCAGCAACAACGATGAAACAAGACAGTAACTATACATAAACAATTAGGTTCATTAATTCCATTTCAAATATGTTCAAAACAAAACCCGAATAATAGTGACTAGCCTAATGTAATTAATTTCATTCCTCTTTTTTTTTATGATATAAAATGAAATGAAAATACTTATTAAGAATTCACGCATACAACTGTGATAACTCAAATTCTAACCCGAATAATAGTGACTAGCCTAATAATATCACTATTATTTATCAGTCTAGGAATTGAACACTTTATTTCTCCTATCTACTACCATCAAATTAAATAGAGATTACAAAAAATAATGCAAAGTAACACTTTATTTTCCTCTAATGAATTAACAGTTTTTTAAAACAAAAATATTTTTGCATATAAAATAAATAAATAATTTTTTAAAAAGTGATAGTGAGTCAGATTTATGAAAATAGAGTGTACTATAATAAATTAGTAATAAATATATTTTTTTAAATGCAAATAAAGCTCAACTTTCATGTTTTTGTAATTTAATAATTTACTCTCATGCGGCCCACCAAGTTCTCAAAATCCGGTCAAAAGAAGCTCACTCACACGCTCCAACATAATGAGGAAAAAAAGAAAGTCAAGTTGCACGTTAATATTAAAAATATATTTTACAACTAAATTTAAAGGTGTTTTAATATGGATTAAATTTAAATACATCACGCTATAAAAAGATTTTACTCTCTCAATCCATCATAATTATTGATTAATTTATTTTAAATTCTTAATAAATTAATAGTATAAAATAGTACATATCTATTAAACTCTTTAAGAGTATAGGAGTATGTAATATTTTATATAATTTTATTGAATATATATAGAATATGTTCAACTCAAATGTAATGTTTTAAAATCTGGACTGGTCATCGATTCGGTCAAACTATTAATTTATTGGGTTATTGATCACATCAATAAATCACTCGTCAGAGCACATGTGAAGATATAATTTTGTTTTTATCTAGTAACATAATTGTTTTTCAAAAATTTATTAATTTATAATTTTCTTATATAGTTTTATTAATTTTCTAATTTTTAAATTTATTATATCATTTTCCTAATAATTTTGAAAGATTACATATCTGATTCTTAAAATTTGATAAAATTTTATTTTTATAATTTAACATTATTTAGTTATTATAAATAATTAACATAATTATAAATATTAATAAAATTAAATTTTAAAACAAGAGCACCAAAACTTTAAAAAAGGGATCAGAATTATAATTAAGGTAAAAATAAACAGAGATTAATTTGATTGTTAACTGGTTTGACCAATGAATCGATCGAATTATATCAATTTTTATCGGATTAGTTACAACTATGGTCCAATAATTTTATTGGACAACTCTACCCTTCAATTTACCGTTTAATCAATCCAACCAATTGAATCGATATGAATTTTAAAACACTACTCACATTTGTTAATTGAGTTAAATACGTGTAAATAATTACTATAGAGTTTAATCGTTAATAACATCCTTTATTTATATGTATATGCAAATATAAATAAATTGTTAATATTATTTATAGATCAACAACTTTATAAAAAAAAATACACATATAATATATAATATAAATCCGATTATAATTGTTTTTCTTTAAAAAATTATTTATCTCTATCCCAAACTAAGCAGTTGAATTTAAATTCAAAACCTCTTGTCACCCCATTTAAATACTTTTGAATAATTATAAATATTTAATACAATATATTTATAAAAATCCAATTTAATAATTACTCTCTATTTATAGATTTTATATACATTTAATTCATACATAAAGATAGTTTAAATATATTTTAATTAAATTTATCATATTAATAAAAATATTTAATTTTCACTTCATTATACTTTAATGCAAACACATAATTAATTTTTTTCCTCGCATAATTAATTTTTATAAATTAAATATTCTAAATATTTTTAATTTCATGTCAAAAGGAGTATCAAATAATTTTTGAATTGATATGAAATTAATAAATTTAATATGGTTAATGAGATATTTTTAATGGAACCGTTGACTTTATTCAGTTATTGACGCAACTTATTTTGACCACGTACAGTATAGTTTAAGTTACAATTAAGTACTTAATCAATTTAATCAGCAACTAATTAAATACACCACTAAGCAAGTTGGAGAAAGTATTGAGATTTGAATAAATCAAATCAAATTTAATCAAATCAAATAGAATCGTATCAAATCCCACACGTTTTCTCTATAATGATTTTTCTCTTATCTCTTTATTACTCTATTGTTCTATAAATAGTGAACCCAATTCTTATCCAACACACAAAAATTTATAATTCTTATCCTAATTTTCATGCAATTATTTCTCATACTCACATAAAGACTCTCTCCCTCACCTTTTTCATTCCATACTCTCTTTTTTTTATTGTTACAACCAAATATATCTATATTCTTAAACCATAAATAAAACCTAAAAAACCTTCAAAACCTCAACCTCAATTATTCTTCTTCATGGTATTTTAATTTTCTTTTCTTCTTCTTGATTGATTTTATTATTTTTTTGGTAATTAATTTTCTTAACTTTTTCTTTAATTTAAAAATTTTTTTTGCAGGCGAAAGAAATTGAAATCAAATATGAAGAAGAATATGTGTTGAATTCTCGAGGAATGAAACTATTAGCAACGAAATGGATTCCTGCAAATGAAAATCCAAAAGCATTGATTTTCATGTGTCATGGATATGCCATGGAATGCAGCATCACCATGAACAGTAATTTACTAATTTTCATCTTTTTTTCCCTTAATTATATATTATATATGATATGATGATTAATTAATTGATTAATTGTGATTATGATTGTGATTATGAATTAAACAGGCACAGCAAGAAGACTTGTAAAAGGTGGATATGCAGTTTATGGAATAGATTATGAAGGACATGGAAAATCAGATGGATTAGCCGGTCTTGTTATGAATTTTGATGATGTCATTGATGATTGTTTCAATCATTTCAGCAAAATTTGTGGTTAGATAAATTCTCTATCTCCCATAAAATTCAATTCTTTTTGTCTGTATAATCGCAAGTACCAGAATTCAAACTCTGATAATGATATCCTGAGTTCATATTCTGGTTATGACGTCCAATATAATAATATGTTGAAATTTTGATTATGCGTCGTAGCAATATCTGTTCTTGCAGATTGATTTATGATTGGCCATTAAATTTAAATTTCATGAATTATGATGTGGGTCATTTCTATTTTGTTTTTGTTATATGAGATGATTTAATTTTTGAAATTATTTGATGTATATAACAGAAAAGGGTGAGAATAAGAAGAAGATGAGATATTTGTTAGGAGAATCAATGGGAGGAGCTGTGGCTGTGCTTTTGCACTGGAAAAAGCCAGAATATTGGGATGGTGCTATTTTGTCAGCACCCATGTGCAAGGTTTGTTTTTGTTTTATTTAATTAAATTTCATATATACTATAGTCTAAAATGTGCACCATATGCATACTAATTTATTTTTTCATATTGATTAGAAAAAAACACAATTTCTGCAACCGTGTCTGCACGTTTGTTCTTATTTGTCCACACATATTTTTGTTCCCTTCTATGCATAATACACCACCCTCAAATACTAAGTCAAATATGAAAAATATTTAAAATTCTTAGTGTAAAAAAATTTAAATATCATATGAAAAATCTTTTATTTTATTTTTTGTTGTAAAAATAGTTTAGATATAAACATTATTTTTTAGGAAAATATAATATTTTTATGATGAATAGTTGTCATATAGTTGTTTAGTTAAGTGGTTGTTACTAACATGATTAATTTATATTATTTTTTGGGTACATTGTATCTTTTAAAATATATACAATTATAGACAAATAATGTTGGCATTATGATTATTGTTATTGATTGATTGATTGATTGATTCTATATTAACATAATAACCAAAATATCTATCTTTTAATTAATATATATTTTACTTTTCAGTAAACTTTCTTTATATAAATAATTAAATAAAAATAAATAAAATATTTATTTAGGAATTCAATTATTATTCTTTTTATCTGAAATTAAATAAATTAAATGAGTTTAACTATTTCTTAATAATAGACTACTATTCCTTATTAGATTACTTTTTTTTTGGTTACCAAATTTGTTTTTATTTGTGCTATTTTCCTTTTTCTCAAGAGAGTGTATCTTCTACGTGATTCTTTTCTTTCTTTCTTTTTTTCATTTATCTTTTGTTGTTGTGGAGAATATATTCTTGCTTCTTAATCTAATTTTCATTAATATCCATAAATTGTGGGGAAAATATTCTCTCATCATGTCATATATGGCTAAAATCTTACCTCTTTATTGAGTTGAAGCAAACATAACGTTAGGAATATGATCATGCAACCATTAAATTAGAGAGATAAATCTTAGAAATATATTTGAAAAAAATTTATAATTATTATTTTAATTTATTTTTTATGGTAGATAAAATAGTAAACTACTAGAAATTATTACAAAATTCTAAAACTTTGAATTGGAATTGAAGTGTTGAATCTAGAAACATTGATATTAAAAATTTCAAATTGTGTAATTATTTTTTATTGAAAAAGAAGCAAATACAAAGTCAAATGAATGTGACAATGAAACTATATATTAATATTAATTTTAGTTGATTCGTTAATTCAAAATAATTGAATGATGACTGACCCATTCGAATATCAATTATGGACCCACCTATTTATACTATACTAATCTATGATAAATTAATAATAATAAGTCCTCTGACTTTTAGGTCTAGAGTGCTTCTTAATTTAGTTATCTTATTAATCACATTTTTATTTTTATTACCCTAAAGTCTAATCTATTGCTATAGTTGCCCTCAAATCACATTCACATCACAAATACAAAGACTTTATTTTTTTATGAAAGTGATTTATTAATTTATGCATGGTTGCTTATATTAGAAATTTTCTTGTCTTCATCATTAAGCATGTTAATTCTTGCATTAATACTAATCAAATATCTTTCTTAACATTATTATTTATAAATATTAATAATTTATTTACATTATCATATAAATATAAATAAATGTTATCGTTAGATATTAAACTCTAATCAAATATTAATCTTATGTGCAGATCGCAGATGATATAAAACCTAATACATTGTTGGTTACTTTATTAAGTGCACTAAGCAAACTCACTCCCACTTGGCAAATAGTCCCAACTCAAGATATTGTTGATATTGCTTTTAAAGTTCCTGAAGTTAGAGAACAGGTATATATATAAATATATAAATAAATATTTAATAATATATTTTACACATGCAAAAAAAAAAAAATATTAAAAATGAAATTTGTTATTTATTTATTTTTTTATGATTTTGCAGATCAGAGCTAATAAATATTGCTTTAAAGGAAAACCACGTTTGAGAACAGGTTATGAACTTAATAGAGTTGCAACAGAAATTGAAGAAAGATTAAGTGAAGTTTCATTGCCATTTTTGATTTTGCATGGTGAAGCAGATAGAGTAACTGATGTATCAGTGAGTAGACAGTTATATGAAGTGGCTTCAAGCTCTGATAAGACATTGAAATTGTACCCTCAAATGTGGCATGGTTTGTTGTATGGAGAGCCACCAGAGAATTTGGAGATTGTTTTTTCAGATATTTTTGGGTGGATAGAGGAGAGAACTAAGTATGGTAATACAAGAATTGAGAGAGAATTGAAACATGAAAATGAAGATTCTCCAAGAGAGAGTAACTCTTGTTAATAATTTTGGTTTGTTTCATTTTATTTTTGATTAATTTTTATTGTAATGAAACGGTTGTTAAAGTAAAGTTTGTTAGATTTAAATTCTTTATCTTTTTAAATAAATTATTTGTTGAATTTTAATTTTTTAATATATTTATGAAACATTTTTTTATATGGTATCACGAGCTCTTAAAATTTAAGATATTGTTTTCGCATAAGTTCTAGTTGGGGTTAGTTGTGGATTTTACTCTAGCGATAAAGTACAATTTTTTATTAAATCTTATTAATCACACAAATAACAATCTCAATTTTTTGATGACTCTCCATACAATATGTGATTTATAATACATGAACAATAATAAAGAAAATTTGAAATTGTTATTTATTATTGTTCGTGTACTATAAATCACATTTAATGTCAACAACTACGTCATCAATGTTTTTCATCTCAAAATATTTATGTCAACAACTAATTCATCATTGTCTTCGTCTCAAAAAATTGAGCAAGGAGGTGAAAATCATTATCACTAGACATTAGGAAGGGAAAAGTGAGCCTAGAATTTGAGGACTAAGAGCCTCCTTAGAATAAATAGAGAAAGATTGAGATAAAAACTTGTTTATTCTCAATCATTGTCAACAACTAATTCATCATTGTCTTCATCTCAAAAAATTGAGCAAGGAGGTGAAAATCATTACCACTAGACATTAGGAAGAGAAAAGTGAGCCTAGAATGTGAGGACTAAGAGCCTCCTTAGAATAAATAGAGAAACACTACGCCATAAAAGACCTACGAAAGCGCTTTTTATAGCCTTTAAAAGCGCTTAAAAGCGCTGTGAAAGCTGGCGCTGGCGTAGCTAACAAAAGCGCTTCTGAAAGCGCTCTGGTAGGCCCCCCTATAAGAGCGCTTTTTCCAAAAAAGCGCTCTTATAAGCCCCCCTTTAAGAGCGCTTTTCTGGAAAAAGCGCTCTGGTAGGCCCCCCTTTAAGTGCGCTTTTTCCAGAAAAGCGCTGTGATAGGCCCCCCTGTGAGAGTAAAAAATAAAAAAAAACGCAACATACTAAAGCGCTTTTGGAAAAGCGCTCTTATAGGGTGGGCTTTAAGAGCGCTTTTCCTGGAAAAGCGCTCTTAAAGCCCACCCTATAAGAGCGCTTTTACAAAAGCGCTTTAGTATGTTGCTTTTTTTTTTTTTTTTTTTTGCTTTTTTATTAATCTTTGGCAGCGCTTTTGTATTAAATCTCATTCAAAAACATTAGAAATCTAACATATGCGTTAAACTTATTCTATAAACTATCAAATTGTGATGCCACATTAGAAATTATCATTTTAAAATTTAAAAAAACGGGGAAGGGAGAAATTACTATTAATTCAAATGGCACTAATGACAATTTTACAATCTACCCCGAGCGGATTTGAACTTTGTCTCGAGACTACACTTATAATGTCAAACTCTTACCGCCGAGTTAACACCTCGGCAGATGGTAACAAAACAAGTAAATCAAGGCTGCTAATATTTGCATAGGCTGATGCATTCCTACGAAGCTTAGTCGGAGTATAAGATCCTTCAGCCTCCCTGCATAAACAAGGGGAAATTTTCAATATTATATAAATAAACTCGAAGGAAAATTTTCAAATATTACTATATACATAAACTTGAAAGAAAATAAATGTATTCCCAAAGTTAACTGATAAAGATCTAGTCTCCTAACAAGATAAAAACTTTTCTCCTAACAATATATACAACTTTTCTCCTAACAATATATAAAAATTATCCATGAAACTCAAACAAGATAGAATATTTATGTATTACAAGACTAATTGAGCATATTTTTATTACAGAGAAATAAAGTTCTCCACACTGAGTAGAAAATGCTCATCGATTTGTACCTTTATTCTCTTCTCCTGGTGGAAAGATTTAAAATGAACCAAATAGGTCAGATAACCGAGCCAAGTGTTCCTATTTTTAGCAGCTTCAGTTACTGGCTCATTAAGTGCTTGGGTGAGATATAAAATCAAATTTGTACCCAATCCAATATTTGCAAATTGTTCTGCAGCTTCCATAACTACAAAATAGAAATTGTATAATCCTCAATTAGACCATCAAAAATGATTAGAAAGAACTATTCTCCAAGTTCAAAAATTTAATCAGTCAATCATTTGCTTCAATCTATAAACTGAAAAATAGCTACCACTACGAATGGCTTATACTAAGGCACTAAGTGAGATTAGTCATTATGTTTTATACTAACAGTTGCAGGAACTTGATCCAAATTTAAAGAATCTAAAGCATTGAATAAAACTGAGCGCTACTACATTAGAAACAATAATTTATGCTTCACATAATGAGAAACAAATCACAAATTGCTAGGTTGGAGGTAGAGGTAACAAAATTACAAACCACAACCTGAGATAAAGTTAAAACCAAAGTGATGAGAAGTCAAAAAGAAATAAAATATATTTTTTTAAACATATACATGAATCATTTACAAATGATAGGAACTGCATGTCTGATCAATACAAAAACTAAATATCTAGATTTTATCATAGTATGATACATTAAAGTATTATTCAGAATGAATAAATGATAGCTTGCTGATATATTAGATGAAGAAACAAAACAAATATTATCATCTTCAAACATCAAAAGTCACAACAGAACTCAGTGACAACAACAAGAGCGTCTCTTTTACGTTAACACACATTCTACTATATCTAGTAAACTTGGTATAATGTAAAATTTGAAATAAATTTCAGTAAAGATAAGTTGATCTTTTCTTCCTACTTGGAAAGAGTTCTAATGTATATTGGCTAATAGTTTTAGATTGCGGGAACCTTGACAAAAGGAAGTAAAGGAACCTTGGCTGTTAATTTTACGTCAATTGTGTTGGTTGAAATCTTCTACCAAACCGGGTGATAATACATTTCATTAACTTGATCATATATTAAAATCCAACTTAAGTGCTTCTCAAATGCAGATTATTAAACAAATCTAGGAGTTTTTTTTGTTGTAAGGGATATTACACATACCAGTTCATGAACTTCAGCCCCCTAGCTGCAAGGTCCTCATTTGTCTCTGTCACATCATTCTTCCACCAACTATCCTCATCACTATCTATCTGAAACAAACAAAAACAATCAAATTTTGGCTAACTTTATACACACAAAAAATAATGAGTAAGTTATAAGCTATCTTCCATAAAATAATAAACCCCTTGCATACTGATACTTGAAGTATAAGCACTTGCCAGTGAAAATCAACAGCAGTATTAAGAGACTGATCCTCGCTAACATTTCTTCTTGTGTCACATGGATGTCTCCCAACATGAGGACAAAATGTGGAGAAATCTGTAAGGTTTGAAATCCATAAGTGTGTCAATGTTAATGTAAAGCCTAAGAAACATTAATGTAAAGCCTAAGAAATCGCAAAACACTTTTTTCTTGTAGTGAAATAGATTTGAAATGGCCTAGTTGTAGTTGAAATTGAAAAGTAAAGTAAATACAAACCAAAGTGCAGAAACCTTCAACCCTCCAAACTCCCTCTTCAGCCTTACCATTCACCAAGAGAAGAAATCATAAAACCTTGCTCAAACATAGCAAAATACATACACACAACCTGAAAAATCCAACACAAAACCTTACCAAAATCAGTCCCTCCCAGCATCAATTTCCATAAACCGAATCTGCAACAAAAATCACAACAGCAACAAGAAGGGAAACGCTTCAGCAACGCACCATAATACGCATTCGACAGAAACAACGCAACAATCCACAACTCCAACTCAATACTGCACGCTGAAGCAGCAGCTGCAAACTGACGAGTCCATGCCTACAGGTGTTACAACAAAAACATGGGAAATCAAAGAAGGAGAGGGAATCAAAACATAGAGGAAGAAAAAATCAAACTCACCACGCCCCTTCGCCGAACCTGCGATCATCGGACTTACTCTGTTTGTAAGTCTTCTCATTTCTCTTTTGATTTTTCTAATACCCTGATACACCTCTTGCTCAAGCCCCCATGTTATTTGCGTTGATATGTACCGTCTAATTCACATTTGAAGCTTTTAGGGTTCGTATTGTGGGAGCTTTTAGGGTTCGTATTGGGGCTTTCTAAAAATCGAATGATATCGTTGAAGTTTTTCTTGAACTTTTGGGGGTAAGAGATAGAGAGGTAGCGATTAGAAAGATAAGAGCAGAGAGAAGCCGAAAGTTCTATTGTTGTGATACAGAGCTTGTTTTCTTTTGACCGAGAGAGAAAGCTTTGTTGATGTTCAGTGAGAGAGGCCGATCGGAGGGACGGTCGGAGAACTGTGGATGAAGGTAGTGATGAAGTGACGGCCGTAGCTGCAATTGAAGATGAAGGCTGTGGCAGAGAGACGGTCGGAGAACTGTGGATGAAGGGGATTAGGGCTTCAGACGCGAGGAGAAGAAGAGAGAATGGGGCAAAACGTGTTTTTTTAATTAGTTTAATTAATTTTAATTTTAAAATAACTACGACTATAACAGCGCTTTTGGAAGCGCTTTTGTATCCCATCCTATACCAGCGCTTCTATAAAGCGCTTTCGTAGCCCAGCCTATACCAGCGCTTTTTAAAAGCGCTTTCGTAGGTCCCCCATATACCAGCGCTTTATTCCCCTTGTTTTATATTTTTGTCTTTAGTGAAAGCTATAGCAGCGCTTTCTCTCAAAGCGCTGTCGTAGCTGCGCTGCTGAATGTAACATTTGGCGTAGTGAAAGATTAGGATAAAAACTTGCTTATTCTCATTCATTCCTTATACATTCTATTTATAAGCATTACATAACAAAATAATTGTGACTAAATATATTGAAAAGGACGAATATAGAGAAAGATCTTTGTAAATAAAGTATTTGTTGGATTTTATTTTCTTAATATATTTATGAAACATTTTTTATATGGTATCACGAGCTCCTAAAGTTAAAGATACTGTTTTCCCATAAATTTTAGTTGTGGTTAGTTATGGTTTTTTTTTTCTAGTGATACTTATACAATTTTTTACTAAATCTTATTGATCACAAAAATAACAGTCTTTAAATTTTCTGATGGCTCTCCCTACAATATGTGATTTTTAGCATACGAACAATGATAAAGAAAATTTGAAATTGCTCTTTACCATTGTTTGTGTACTATAAAACACATATTTAATGTCAACAACTACGTCGTCAATGTCTTCATCTCAAAAAATTGAGCAAGCCGGGACTAAATTCTCGGCATGTGATTCACACTTGCGAAACACCCGTTGGCGTGTCAACCATATGTCTCGCTATTAGGAAGGGAAAAGTGAGCCTAAAATTTGAAGACTATGAGCCTCCTTAGAATAACAGAGAAAGAGAAAGATTGAGATAAAAACTTGCTTATTCTCATTCATTCCTTATACATTCTATTTATGAGCATTGCATAACACAATAATTATGACTAAATATATTGAAAAGGACGAATATAGAGAAAGATCTTTGAAAGATTTGTGAAGCCAATCATAAGCTGCCAACTCATTTTTTTTATAATTGAATTTGTTGCACCTTGAGTGACATAATCTTCTAGATATTTTGGCTTAATGATCTTTATTTTGGGCTTTCCTTTGGCATTGTTGTGGACTTCTTCGACCATCTCCTCTTGGCCCACATGCTATCACTCCCTAGCTCACTAGGAAACACCTACCCTTCAAGGTGGTAAGTCATCTTAAGAGTCTCACAATCCTCCCAAGATATATCATCAACTTGGGGACCTTGCCACTGCACTAGCTCCTTAATACGTGGTTTTGTTGCCTGAATCCAACGAGTGTTGAGTATAACCATGGGAGTGATGACAGGTTGATTCTCCTTTCAATTCAATCATCTTCCACTTTTGTATAAACTTCATGGTAAATTGTAATCAATCATAATAGGTCTCAACGATTTCATCCAATATACTCCTAGCACAATATTTGCACTGCTAATAAATAACGCGTGTACATCAATTATGTAAGTGTGGGATTGGATATGTATCTTGACTTGGGGAAAATATGATGGCATTCTATCTCTTTACCATTACCAACCATGATCCTAAGAGATGAAGTGGGTTGGACTTAAGCCCAAGTGACTTAACTAACCTTTCTTGGATAAAGTAATGGGTATTACCACCATCAATCAGAATTGGGAATTTCTCATCGCACCCATATAGGGTGAAAAACACCCCTGAAATCTCCAAAATTCCCTTCGGATATGCATATCCGAACCCTTTTCACACTTTCAAATATTTCAGATATGCATATCCGAAGGCACCCTTTTCACATTTTTAAATATTTCAGATATGCATATCCGAAAATACCATGAACCAGTTTCGGTTATGCATATCTGAAATGTGCTCTAAGTCCTTCATTTTTTAAAAATAACAAAATTAAATTGTTACAATTGGAGCATCGTAGCAGTGGGATCGTCAACTCCCCGACAGGAAAGTGGAAAGATGACGTCTCCTTATGCCACCTTTCGGAAAATGCCCCCTGCATGTCGTGGCTTATGAAAACATATTCGGCACAGCATAACCCGCCAAGTCTAGATCCAGCAATAACATCTTTAAAACACTTAGCCTATGGTTTAAATAGATCAAATATTTTCCGCAAATAATTCACGGATTTTATGGACAACCGTTCCTGTCAAAACAAAAAAAAATAAGAATGTTAGTTGTTGGATCCTAGATAAACCGTTTAAATTCAACTATTTATAAGTAAACCCATTAAATTAAAATGTGCCAAAAAAACAACCTCGATGTCCCAAATATGTCAAGCGGCATGGTCATGATAGTATATCAAGACACACGTGTCTGAAGGCCCTCCCGGGTACCCGACCTCCTGTGCGTCCTGAGCATCGTCCTGAGCATTCTCGTCGTGCTCAAGGTGAACCTCAGGTACCTCCTCCTCAAGTACCACATCCTCCTCCTCCTCCCGACTAATCTCACGAGAGGAAGACGCCCGAGACACCCGACTCCTCGGTGCAGATGAGGATCCTCCAGGTGCCTCATTCATTTGGACTCGGACTCCACCCCGTCCCCGAGTCACTCCTTTTTGTGCGGCTCTCTCACGCTGAGTTGAGGCTGTCTGTGTATGCCTCCCCTTTCTAAGTCGATCGGTCGATGCTGGTTGTTAGTCATTTTCCTGAAAAAATGTCACTGGTAAGAGTATGAAACAAATTTGAAAGGAAAAAAAACAACTCAGAGCATATTTTAGAAGTGCATATCCAAAATTGGTCAGAGGTGATTTCGGATATGTACTTCCGAAATTACCTGCGAACAACCATTTTCGACAGACTTCCATTTCTTACCCTAACTCATCCAAAATCCAATTTTTTCATCTAAACACTACCATTGATCTACAATAACTTCAACCTACAACATTATCATAATTTCTAACAACCCTAATAACATTGAGCATAGAGTGGAAAGTTGTGGAAACTTACAGATTTTTGAAGCTTTGAATAGAACTTGAATGGAGCTTTGAGCCTTTTTGAATGCTTGAATGGAAGTTGTAGAGTAGAAATGCTTTGAATGGAACTTGGTACAAATGGGCTTGAAGTGAAAATTTTGTGTTTGAAGAGAATGCTAAGAGTGGGGGGTGACTGTGTTGCGTTTTGTGAAAAACCCCAAAATATTTCGGATATGTATATCCGAAGACACATTTTTTAAAAATAGGGTACTTCGGATGTGCATATGCTAAGTCACCCTTTTTAAAAAAAATGTGTTTTTGGATATACATATCCGAAGATAGGGGTATATTGAGCTTTTCACCGCAGATCTGTGAATATATAAGTATATAGGTGCAATGAGAATTTCCCATCAGAATTATCATATTCCTTTTTGTTATCAGTTGCTTAACAAAAAGTTTATCAATTAAATTGTTCAACTAACATATTTTTATGCTTGGTAACAATTGTTCAACTAACTTATTTGTAACTTTGGAATGATTAATACTCATTTCTTTCTCGATTTAAGGGGGTGTTGTATATAATAGTTTGAGTTTATTTTATTTTATTTGTTTTTAGGTACAAATTATTTATCTATTTAAACAAACTATTTATTGAGTTTAAGAGAGATCGTAAATTGATTTTGTTCGAATTCGACCACACAAATCAATCAATAGTCTTTGATTGTATTTCTAAGACTAAACTCAAACCAAACCAATCTAAATATCAATAGATTGAATTGGATTAGGTTAGATATTCGGATCATGTACTAAATATAACTTTTAAATTTTAAATAAAAAAACAATTCAATCAATACATTTATTGTATATAAATATTTAAGATATCATACAATAATATTTTAGTATTAAATTTGTATAAAATGAATCATGTAATATTTAAAATTTCTTTCACAATTTAAATTAAGTTAAGAAAATACAAATTGTGTAAAACAATTTAAAAGCTAAGATGTTTCTCACTTTAAATAATGAAAGCTCTGTTTTGTAAAACTAGCTTGTAGATGCTGGCTGGTAGCTTATAACTGGTGACTGATAAGCTAACATGTGTGTTTACTAAATTAGCTGTTTCATTAGCTGATAGATACAAAATGACATAAATGATCATTTTAATTAATAAGGATAATAAAATTTTATTAAAATAATAAGGGTATAAATGAGAAAAAAAAAAGTTATAAGCTAAAAACTACAGGCTCAAAAGCTATCTCAAATAACTTTTGATAAAAAAGTTAGAAGCTAATAAAAAAACTACAAGTTAAGAGCTAAAATAGCATTACCAAACAAATTTTTCTGCATTAATATAAACTAAAAAGCTAAAAGCTCTTTTTTTAGTCTTACCAAACAGACCCGAAAACTAGTCTATCAAATTTGATTTAGGGTTAGATTTTTAAAATTAATAATAATATAATTCGGTCTTGCTAAAGAAATATTTTTTTTTATAAAACTCAATATTTCAATTTTCAATGCATTAAATATACATATTTTTTTTAAAATAAAAAAAACCATTTTAATCCCTTAGAGTGCCCCCAAAGACACTGGTTATCATTTTCCGTATATATACATCACGATCAATTCAAACACTATCCCAATCAATCAAAATCAAAAACCAATCTCCAGTCGACTTCACTGACTGACGGATAAAATGAAGAAAATTTCTACACACCTAGTTCATTCAAGACGTTGGTGATAAATGACTTAAAGCGACTGGTTGAAGTTTTCAACTTATTATTTAATTGCTTTAGTAAATATTGCGTGCAAGTATGAATAACTGTTGAAAAAATCTAAAATCTCACTGAGAGGTTAGATTGAGAGATATGGCTTGCTTATCACATCCACAAAGCATGAAATTAACAGTTAATTATCACTAATTACAACAGAAATTGCCTACTGCGGCTAATGTGTTTTCACTTCGACAAGACACACTATAAATGCAGAGTACAAAGTCATAATATGACAAGTAAATCACAGCTTCCACCTTCCCGTATGAATGAAAAACACATGCTTTCTTCACTTTGTTAGTGACTCTAACATTGGGCAAAGAACCTACTTGAATAACATGATTCCGCCGATTCCGTCTACACCTGCACAAAATACAGAATCACTTTTATAAGTATCGCTTACGAATTACGACCCTATAAATCATAATAGTACAATAGAGAGTAACTCAACAGAAATGAGGATCATACCTCTCTAATCATCATTTCTTAAATAATCTTATTCCGTACTTCCTCGAGTTTCTTCAGTATTTCTCCTGGGGTCCTGTCCAATTCATCAGCAATTTTTCGCTGCAAATCCATTGGCAATGTTGGGTATTGCTCACATAGGTCCCCATCAATAACATCCTACACAAACACATAGAAATCAGTTTGTCAAGCAATTCATACTATGGTTAAAATACACTAAGTGAACAAAATTAAACATTTGGACAAGTCAAGATTTTCACCAGAAGCATGATGAAAACATGGATGGCAAACAGTACATAGTAATAATAACAGAGAGAATCTACTGCGTAATATAGATTAGGTATACCTTAACAGGAAAATAGGCAGATCTATACGCCATGTGGTCTCTTCCGCACAAAGGTGGGTTATCTTGCCTCATATGCATCTCCAAATGAGAAAAGAAATCAACATCATCTCGTGAAGTAAAAGCATGTAATGCCCCAATACTTCCCATAACAGTTCCATATAAAATACACTCTCCACCACCTGGTATTAGAGAGGCCTTTTGCAGGCATGTGATCACATCGCCAACATGAAATTGTACAATTTCTTCCACCTTATTGGGAGCTCCGTTCAGCTTCCCCTGCTCCCACTTGATCCTCCCGCCAGTAGGATCTTCTTCTATCTCATCAGATACGTCCTGTGGCAACCGCACGAAATAGATATTTCCAAACTTGTCTGCACCAGCCATGGTGTCAAAATCTATGTGGTATGATGCTGTAAGCCATCTCGGAACACAATCATCAGCGAATATGTAAAGTTGGTTTTCATCCCGTCTATACTTGCAGTAGTGAAAAGACTGGAGAGAATGCACAAAACACAATTAAATGTTATAAGTGAAACAGAAATCAGAGAGTGGCAGTAAATTGAGTCTGTGAATACACATACTAATAAAGTTTTATCTGTGCTAAGTTTTCAAATATAGAACAAACAGTCCCTCTTGGAGCACTAATATAAACCAGTTTAGTGAAATTCAAATATTAACAAAACGTCCAAAGACAAGGTAATGTCGGAAGCTAATGTAATGTCAGATTTTAACAGAAAATACCAGAAATCATAATGGAAAATCGTTGTTTGTTATAATGCCTAACTCAAATATCCAGATATTTAACAAATAGAGACAAACATTGAATAGAAACATACCTCTTGGATGTCACCAACATAAATTCGATCACGGTAGGTTTGAATAGAGACAATTGTGTTGGGGAATAGTTTATTCTCACACTTTCTTAATAATCTTCTCTTCCCCAAATCATACAGCCTGAGAACAGGTCCTATTCCTGCAAGTAACCTTCCCTGAAACTGACTTAGCGCAAGAGGAACGCCTTCAACTTGAGTTTTGTGAAGTAGTTCAAGAGACCTCCCATCCTCTAGAAACCTATATATATGAATAAATCCTGCAGCTAAACTCCTTTTGGGTGTAAACTGCAGTCCCTTTGCTGTGCCAACAGCTAAAAGGGTTCCATATTCTTTATCATGGAAATTTACTGTGCATACACTGAATGCAGCCTCATTATCCTGAAGTTCCAAAAGGCAGGTGGTATTTCCAGTTCTTGGATCAAGAACTCTGATGCAGGATGCCCACTTATCTGATTCAGCTCTTGGATAACCATAATGCTCGTCAGAGAGGGGGTCATCTTTATCCTCATCCTCCCCACCATTCTCCAGTTGGTCTGCACCTCCTGTCCCATTTTCCCCAGCTTGAGCAGCCTCAAAACATTCTTTCCTTGCAGCTTCACGCTGTTCTGCAGTAAATGCTCCTTGATCACTCTCAATCACCACCAACAGTTTCCGTTTGGGTTGCAACACAAATTTTCTGGGTGTGTATCTAAGTGGAATAACTGTCTCATTAAATGTTTCTCCTAATCTTTCAATGGTAAAAATTCTCAATGCCTCACCAGCAACAGCAACCACGCCTTCCACACATTGGTCAGATGAAAATGAGGCAGCAAACTCAAGGGTTTCGTATGAAAGGGGTGTTAAGAGAAAGTGTCCTTGGTGAATATAACCAAGCCAAGGGCGACTTGAAAGGCAGAGCATAGCACGCTTGCCTCTTACGATAATCGGAAACAGTTTTGGGGCTCTCAACCCTAAGAATCGGGAGCGGGTATCAGAAAGCAGACCTGTGACCATATCCACCACAGTTCTAGACAAGACACCATTCTGCAAACCAGCATTCAGGAAAAGGCTAGCAGGATGATCTGCACCATCCTCACCACCAATAGATGCTTGAACTTCAAGAAAAAGAAGAGATTCTGGAGCTGAAGAAAGACTCTGTATACTTAGAGTCTGCAAACAATCATCAGGATCCAGTGATAAGATTCGGATTGTCTTGTCATATGAGCCAACTGCAAGAAAACGGGATCTTTTCCTGCCTTCAGGCACTGGAGCAATGTCTAAACAAGCAACATCGCCAGACATTTCCTGCTTCTCGACCTCCATCAACTGACCAGTTACATCCACTTCAAAATATATAAGCTCCCCTCCATTCAGAGCAATAACCACCTGAAGTCTATTCGACCCAACTTTGTCAATTGTCCTCTTCCCAGGAGTTCTCCATTCATTAATACGACCATCCTCCCTAATATGCCTAATACCATTTGGATGGACCTGCATGAGAGAATCGTCACCTATCAAAGAAACGGAAAGGGAGGGGGTAGTGTCCAAAAACCCACTGTCACTGACTTCTTCGACTGTCTCACCAATGGAAAGCACAAGTGTGGCATTGAGGAACGACACAACAATATAAGCATCAAACTCATCAATAACATTCTTCTTCACAGTCCAAACAGCACTAGGTGTACCAGGCAGCGTAGAAACTGCCATCTCACTGACAGCCAAGCCTGTTCTCAAGATCCTTAGAGAAGATCGTGGTCCGCGCCCACAAAGAGTAAAAATCTGAGGAGTCTCCTCTTCAAACAGATTACTGACTTTCATATCCATAATAGACATCAAACTCTCAACCTGGTCAATTCTAACAAGATTTTTAAGTCTCCTGGGCTGGAAATACACAGGCTGAAAACCCTCTTCAGTTTCCATCAACGTAGCAGACGAAGCCTCCACATCATCATCATCATCCCCTATAGCCTTAAACTGATACAGAGCATGATTTCCAAACTCGGAGGCCGCAAACAAGAACCCCGACTTGAGCACACACATAGAAGAAGTAACCGGAATAGTATCAAAATACTTAATCTTCAATTCAGAGATACGGTCTCCCTCATGTTCCAATGTTACCTTAAAGATATCCCCATACTCAGTCTGCAAAAGGAAAAAGAACATGTTCTTCAGTTTATGCATAGCAGCAGAGACAATGAGAACGTTACGCTCAGAAGGTAAATCAGCCCGCCGAGGAATCACAGCCCTAACATCCGGATGCCCCTGATTCTTATAAATAACAAAATTCTCAGCACAAACAAGAACCCCACTCGGACCATCAGCACCACCAGGAACAGTAACAAGCAAATTAGCACCATTATCAACCTGATCAGACCACTTTCTAGAAACATGGTTAAGACCCAAATCAAGCTCATAAAACGTCAAACTCTTCTGCGCTTCCGAAGCAGCCATACCAGTAGAATCCTGATCAGCCTCGGAGTAATCCAACTCAATAGCAGCGAAAATAGGATTCTCAAATCCACAATCAACACCACAAATCGAAAAAACAAGAGTATGCGATTTATGCGCTTCTAAAGGCGAAGAAATCGTTAACCTAGCCGCAGTATCTCTATTCAACACATAAACAAGCTTCTGCTTCTCACAAGCACCAATCATAACAGCTCTACCTTTGGGATCTACAGCGATATACTGACCTGGAACAATCCTCCGGCAACCGGACTTCCCAAACGTTTCTTGATGAATCTTATCAAAGACATTCTTCTCCTTGTTGTAATCCAAGATAACGATTCTACCGGAATCCGAACCGACAACGATGAAATCCTTCTGAGCACCGGTGAGACGGAACTGAGCCAACGACCTAATGGCGCCGAAGACTTCGACGGAGAGAACGGTTTGGATTCGGCCGTTGTCGTCGGGGCGGAGGAGATCGAGGACTTTGCCTCTGGCGACGACGATTTCTTGGCCCTTGCCGCCGGAGAAGTTGCCGTTGATGGCACAGATGATGCCGGTGGGGCGTTGGAGAGTGAGATTGTAGAGATACATGGCTGCCGATTTGAGTGAGACGGTTAGGGTTTAGAGGTTTGTGTTTGGGTTTGAGATGAACATTCTTTTCTATGGTTCTTAACTATGTGAAGCGGAGCGGGAATATTGAGTTGGACTTGGGTATTATAAACCCTATTTTGATATGCTTGTATTTTTAGTTCTAGAGATTTAAGAGTGAGTAATTTCATTAATTTTAAAAAAATAATAATTAAATTAGTCATTTAAATTCACAAAATAGGATAATCACACATTAAACCTAAAACAACGGAAATAAACATATCTCTCTTCAAATTTTAAGTATCTAAGAAAAAAAATTATGAGTAAAAATATAAAGGAAACAAACAAAATAAACAAATCTGAATTTTTTTAAAATATGACTTTCATCGCATGAAGAAATAAGAGGAAAAGAGAGGTGACTTTCATCGCATGAATAGTTTATTTGGTTTGGCGTTTGAGCAACTAAATTCATATCTTGATATCACTGTAATGTTATAAAAGAAGCTCCGGAAGGTAGTTTATGTGTAAATGTGAAAACTTGCTGCAATTTTGTGAAATTTGACGCTAAATCAAACATAGCAGAAAAACGACAATCAACACATAGAAGAAACATCTTATTTAGTAGGTTAATAAGTGTTTCCTTCACGAAGAGTGTGAATGAAACTAAGATTCTAATTATAAGATAAATATTTTTTTATATTTGACTTATATGGTGTATAAGGGTGGGTCAACGAATGACCTTCCTTTTAGAGAAGCAATATTTGAGAGAAGCAAAGTTGACTTGAGTTATAATTAAAATAATGAAACAAAATCAAGTATTTCTGGTCATCATTGTCAATAGTTCAACATTCATACGTGTAGTGTGATTGCGACCACAATAGACAAGGTACCTAATGAGCCCATCACCTTTAGATTTAGGAGTGATTTCACCATGGTAAGAAGTTTATGGGTTGTCAAATGAACCACCACCAACATTCAACTTACAAATATTTGAAGGAGGAGGCTTCCAAGAGACATAACAGAGATGTTTGATATTATTAAAGTCGATATTGAAGAAGTTAAATATGTCAACCAAGCCAGAAGAGATGGAATTAAGTCTAATCCAATCATTTTAAGAATCACTTTAAAATATAATATTATTCTGAGTTCTCCAAATAGTTCAACAACATATAATGAAAGGATTCACTTCAACACTAGTAGAGAAGAAGAGTTTTAACTAAACAATTATATTGTTCATTGGTGATAATTGTGTCAAGAAAAATCCAAATCAATTAGAATCGAAAAGTAAAAATTGCATGATGATTTGGTAAAAACAAAATAATTGCGTAGATTTGTTGTAATATCCGACGATAATAAATGAGTTATAAATACTTTTTAATTCAAAATAATTTTTATTCTCATTATCATTTAATAATTGGTAATTTCAATGAAAAAATTCTTAGAGACTAATAAATTAATAATTTTCATTTTAAAAACGGTTTTGTTGCTTTATAAACTTAAGAGACAAAAGTCATCTCCAGTCTAACAACTTTCAGTTGACTATTTAAATGAGTTCAATATATATATATATATATATATATATATATATATATATATATATATATATATATATATATATATATATATATATATATATATATATATATATATATATATATATATATATATATATATATATATATATAATTCATTTTTATTTTCTTCTAAGCTTAAAACCCTAATAAGAAACTCATCTCTTTCATTTATAGTCTTTTAAAATATTATTGAATATATATCACAAATAAAACTACATTTAATTGAAATGTAAAAATACTAAATAGATACTCATTAAATAGAACCCTAATAGGTAATAAATATGTATCAACTTAAATAGGTATTCAAAGTTAAATATCAATCTCTATGAAAGAACCATAATCCCTGTTGTTATCTTGTTCACTCTCCACCAAACTAGATTATAAAAACTTTCTCACATAGAAGAAACAAACCATTGATGCCCTTAAAGGGACTAAACAAAAGAATTATATTTACATATAAACAAAAGGAGAAAAATTTAATATAATACCTCATTAATCAAAATCATGAAGAAAAGAAAATCAATGTGGCATTTGAGCCTCGGGAATAACAAGACTAGTAGTAGAAATCTTTCAGTGTTTTCTTGCTGAGAATAAGTGGATCATCTTCCTAGAGAGATCCTAGAAGCTGGTTATTGAGTGGATCCATGAACAACCTTATGGCCGCTTCTTTGAAAATGTTGGATATGAGTTTGCACTTAAAATAATCAAGCGCACCAATGATTCCCATATAGGTTTTGATGGCGGCTATATGCTCTTAGGAGTAACTCTTCCCATCAAACTTCACCAGTGATGACGACATGAAGCTCTTAGGCATTGGAGCGCCCCAAATCTCATCAAAAAGAGGTTAGAGATCTAGGAACTTGTATTTTCTTGGAAATCCTCATCGTGCCACTCCTATAGGGTTAAAATGTTTTCCTACAAGGCCTAATTGGAATGACGTAGCTTTTCCATATGAGCTCACATCTCTGCTAAGGTTTCTTGGTCGTCCAAATCAGACTGCTAGTTGTGGTTGTGACTCATCTATTCACCATGTTGAAGAATGTGGCTAAGGCGATGTAAAATTTGAATGAGTATGGTCTAGGTTGAATTTGTGATGTTGGTAACAATGTTATCCTCTCTCTTTTCATATGTGTTTTGATACTTTTGTAAAATTTATGATTTGTTGTAATTTGATTCATTGCTTTGATTAATTTGATTGTAATTTAATCAATCATTGTAGATTTACCTTGTGTAACTCCTTACATTCAATAAGTTAGTTTTTATCCATTTCAATATTTTTTATCATGAACAAGTTATTCAAAGATCAACATATCTGTCCCTTGAATCACAAGTTAGAATAGTGTTTTTTATCTTGATTTGAACCAAACGCATGCCTGATTTAAATAAAAAAATTCATTTGGATATCATGACTTTGGCTTTGTATTTGTTATTTAAATCAAGGTTTTCACTTACTCGAATCAGAAGACTCCATGACTCAAATCATGATTCTCTTTGTCTCGAATCATGACCAAACAAACTTTTAAGAATTAACCATGATTCGAATCAAGGAATTACTTGACTTGAATCATATGTATCGCATAATGATTTGAATCAAATCTTGTCATATCTAGATTTTGTTACCTTTACTCAAATAATTTTTTCTTGTGATTCATATCATGATTGTATGATTTGACTGCTCAATGTTCATTTTCTCTCACTTTTATGTCTAACATCTAGCACCTATATACATCATTTTTGTTTATTTCTCCATAACAATTTTGAACAACACGTAATATAATTTTCCTACACATTCATAAAAACTTGTTTGGTGAGTTTTTCATGAACAAGTAAGATAAAAAATCTATACTTTCGCAAACCTTGAGAAAAACTCATGTGTATTCTTCCTTTCACAAACACATCCCCTCCCTATTACAACCTTGTGAAAAACATCCTAGAACGTTGTTCTTGTGAAATCTAGACTGTGTTATGTGAGATTCTTGATATAATCGTCACCATCTTCAACTCTGAACCAAGAAACCATTATAGTGGCACACAATTCTAAAGATTGATTGTGAGTGGTAGATCTAAGGTACATTATGAAAGCTAGTTTTTTATGAAATTTTTCTATGTGTATCAAGATAAACAATCTCTTAGTGTCTATGGTATCTAAAGATTGACTTTCAACAAAGAGAAAAAGTGTTTTATATACTCCATTGAAGACTTTGGTAGAACCGTGTAAAGGCTGTTGTGAAACAAAGTTGAGAGTTTCCAATCAATATTGGATAGAATAAAGGCTCAGACAAGAAATCAATAGAGATGAGTAAAGGTAGATGCAAAGCAGAAGCCTGGAGCAGGATCTTTGATTCTAGCAAGATTTTTGAATCAAGATCAAGTAAGATCTTGAAAGATTAATAGTTTCAATGTTCTGTTACAATATAAGGGAAAATAAATTTAGACATGCGTTTGGCTAAAGTATTTTGTTGGCTTGTAGTGTTTGTAACACCCTTCTAAACCCCGCGGAAATTAATAAAATAATTCAGAGTAAAACATGAAAACAAGGGTGCCACAATTCAATTTAAAACAGATTATCATAAATCAATTGTCATGCTTCACGTAGGGGCAACCATCCATTTAACAAAATCATGTTTCTATACAGCGGAACATTAATCAACAGATAAACATAACATCATCTATGCAATATCTCACAAAATTACTCCAATAACAACAACATAGAGTATCATCATCAAATCTAAACTAGCGTTCCCCCAGTGTTACAATATCAGAGCATGACACCGACGCTATACTAAACAACTGACTCATGAGCTAATCCTCACCGAGCCGAAAGCCGCTATCCTCAATCTGAAAATATCAACAGTAAGGGTGAGTCTCATTCACAATTAACAAATGTTATCGAATCATAAACAATAACACGTCATAGTCACATTATTCACTCAATTTCATTATATTCAGATTGTCAGGAAGTACTTATCAACACACAACAACAATAGAATACATTACCAAAAGATAACACCATAACAATTACACCATCATCAAATATTATAACATTGGACAATCTTCCATTCGTGTTATAATTATACATAACAACCTAATGCAAATGCAACTAAATGCATGTGGTACCAAACATGGGATAACCCATCTCACCGATCCACCACCATAAAGATTCGGCTACTTCTCTCACCAATTCCACACAATGGGAATTAGCTACCGCTGTCCCACCACCAAAAGGGATACAGCCCACAACATGATTATGAAATGCATGTATCAACCATAACATGCTCATCATCAACATTAAACAACCAAATGTCTTAATCATCAACCACCACGATAATCAATAGCCACACACAGTTATGCTATTTCTCAACCATAAATAAATACATATTTTACATCAACAATATATGTATATCAATTACCAGTTACAACCACGACATCATAACAGATAAAACATTCCCCACACGGTGCAACAACAATAGCACCCCTCACAATCGTGTACCAAGTACAACAAATCAACCCAACAACAACAGAGCATTTACATCATCATTCCTCAAGACACATGATAACCATATTTACCATGAACAACATTGTAGCAACCTGCCTAAAAAATTAATTTAGAGAGTCGCCACCTATTCTACCAAGGCGAATAGGAAACCTTACGCAATTAAGAGATCAGGGTAAGATACTATATTCAGGTCGAGGGAAGGTGTTAGGCACCCTCAACCCTTTCCTATTGGCTTTGAATCTAAGGACAAAGGTTCATGGCTAAAATTGAGGTTTATAGCTAAGGAAGTGAATAGGGGAAAAATTGAGATTTTAGGGAAGGGGACTCGCCTTGTTACCAAGTGCCTACGTATCTCCTTAGGGAGAATCAGAGTCAACGTAGTTCGGGGCACAGGATTGTACGCCTTAGAATTTGAAGTTGTTTTGAGGCTTTTTGAATGGCCTATTCGCAGTTTTGAATTAGGATGAAAATCCGTAGTTTGATGTGAAGTGTTTTAGCTGTTTGGGCGTACAACCCTGATTTGGCACAATTAACCGCAATGATCAATAGGTTTGATCACCATAGTTAAAAGATTAAGGATTTGCATTGTTACCAATTCAAATCGATTAATTCGATTATCACTAATAACAACTTATTGTATTTTATTATTTATTAATTTTATTTTTTACACTGTTACCTCTCATAATCGATTAGCACGACTACAAATAATAACAAGTTAAATTAAATAATAAGGCAAGATTAATTACCACAATCAATAAGATGATTGCAGCCATTTAATCGAATTTAGTTGGATTTTATTTTAATTAAAATGGTATTTTAATTATTTTTATTGCTAACCACAGTGATTAATCGATTTAATCGGCGCAAATAACAAATTAAAAATATTTAATGTAAACGTCATGTATTTTTATTCCATAAATAAAATAATTATAATACAAATTTTTTATTATTAAGCATTTTTATATTTAAATTAAAAGAGATAAACAAAATAATTAACTTTATTAAATTTGTTAAGAATTCGATTCAGTGTGGTTAGCTTGGGGGTGTATGTTATGGGGACTAAATCTAAGGCTTTAGATCTGGCAGGATGACTGAATCAAAGGCCCAGATCTGAGGGCACATGGTACGCGCCCAGGCTACAAGTGTATGGGATCAAGAAGCATTCTTGTTTAATAAAAATAATGTTGGAGGGAGGGCTCGAACTTGAGACCCTTCCCTCACATATGCATTTGTTAACCAACGCAACCAGACACCCCATGCGTTTACAATACGCGTTCATAATATGTTATACAAAACAAACACCATGGCATAAAAAAGGCGCGCGAAATTTAAAAAGAACCAATAAGACGAGGACACGCAATCATCTTCCTCCACACTCCTGCAAAAAAAACCAGACTAACAGGCTAGGGATTTGCTACGAATTTGCTGGTAGCAGAAGGACCTGAAAAAAAACGAACAGCACATGCCCCACAATAAATATTTCGCGACCCCCCTATCCCCTTCGTCTTGACCTCACGAATCCAGTTATGCCCTTGAATCCTCTTAATTTAACGCCTAACGAAAAGCCTGTAGCGGTAAAAATGTGACTCGACGCGCTTTCGCGCATTCGAAGTACAACAGAGTCGCCACCGAACTTTATTTATTCCAAAAAGGAAAGGGAAAATATCGATAAAACCCACAAATAAAAAGAAATGGATAAGATGGTCATTCGTAACCAAATTAGGGTTCGGGAGTCGGTTAAGCAAGGGGAAGGTATTAGCACCCCTCACCTCCATCGTACTCGATGGGACCCATTTAGTTAGTTTTGTGTTTGAGTGTTAGCGTGATGTTTGCGTTCTTTAGCTTATTAATCGAGAAAAGATGAAAGAAATGTTTTTTAGAGTTTTTATTATTATGAAAGAAAAAGAAAAGATTTTTAATTATTATGCTCGCCAAGACGTTTGTATCTTGTGCCTACGTATTCCCTAGTGCAATGGGAAAGTCAGAGCAATCGTAGTTCGGGCTAGGAACCACGAAAAGTTTGTTAATTGATTTTAGCGAGAGGTACTCGATCGCTTTCAAATGGAAATACTACGCGCACATGGATATGAGATCACTACAAGAATGGATAACTAAATCAAGATAAGACATGATTTTGGCCATCATCGCATTCGAGTGGAAGATATTCGATCTTCACATGTGGAAGTATGTTCGTATTGAAAATTGGGTAAGTGTCTCGTTTATGAATACAGTTTTAAAAGCCATAAGGCAGAAGGTTTGATTGAAATTGAAGATTGCGTTTTAAACGGACATTTAGCAAAGGATTGAGCATAGGTGTTCACCTAGCGCGTCTCTACCCAAGGTATTGAACAGGAGCGAGCCCCATTTTCACTTGTTGTCCAAGTTAATTAATTTGTTTTAATTCAAAAGATCAAGGTATTCAAGAGGTGTTCACCCCTTGTCACTCAATCTCTTGGTTTGATTGATGTATTTTGATTCAAAAAGATCAAGGTATTCAAGAGGTGTTCACCCCTTGTCACTCAATCTCTTGGTTTGATTGATGTATTTTGATTCAAAGGATCAAGGTATTCAAGAGGTGTGCACTTCTTGTCACAGGATCACTTTGATTAATTAAAGAGTTTTGGTTCAAGAAAATCGAGGTATTCAAGAGGTGTGCACTTCTTGTCACTTGATTTCTCGATTTATTTAAGAAAGTTTTTTATTGTTTGATTCAAAGGATCGAAGGTATTCAAGAGGTGTGCACTTCTTGTCACTTGATCACTTTGATTTTATTAATGTGTTTTAGCTTCAAAAGATCAGGGTATTCAAGAGGTGTTCACCCCTTGTCACAAGATCTTTCGATTTAATTAAAGAAAGGTTTTAAAAAAAGGTGTTAATCCAAAAGAATCGAGGTATTCAAGAGGTGTACACTTCTTGTCACGAGATCTTTCGGTACAGTTTAAAGAATTTTTGTGAAGAAGAAACTCGACGTTGGATCGAGAAATTATTTGAATCGCCTTGGCGTTGGACCAAGTTTTATTGATTTTTTGGATCGAGATTAATCTAATATTTTTGGAGTTTTATTAATATAAGAAGTAAAATCTAACAAACTCACATAATACAAATATTTTTTGTGTTTTATTATTAATAAGAATAAAATATAATGGCAATTAAATACTTTTTTTGGAATTTTAATAAGAAAATAAAATCTAATTAGAAGCATGTTTTTGGTATTTTTAATAAGAAAAAAAAAGTCTAATTAAAACATATTTTTGTTTTTTTGTGTGAATAAATAAAGCAAAATCTAAAATGAAAGCATGTTTTTTTGTATTTTGAATATATAACAATTAAAACAAAATAATGAGCAAATAATAACATAAAAAACTATGATGGAAAGTAGAAATAGGATAAAAATAAATTGCATGGGGTTTGATTAAAAAGGTGGGGCGCTGGGCCCATGTAGCTGGCCCAAAGGAAAGCTGAAGATCTGCTAGGAGGGGTGTTTGCAGCGCATGGGTATGCATCAGAGTAAAAAAAAAACAAAATTGGGCCTATCTCACCAATGTAACTTGGCCCGAGTTTAAAACAACTTCAAACCCTAGACACTAGGATGAAATCTTCGGCCTCACACCCGAAAGAATCCTCACGGCACTCTTCTTCTCAGAAAAAACGTGAAACTCTCTCTCTGAAAAAACGTGAAAACTCCCTTTCTCTCTCGCGATTGCTAACAACAACAAAATTTGTTCTCGCGGTCAACCCTCTCTCACGATCTCGCTCACGAATCTCTCTGTGTTTCTCGAACTCAAGCATTCACATCTTAAAATCAATACCACATAAAACAACAAATACGAAGCTGGAGATTAAACATGGCTCAGGATCCATACAGAAAGAGATTACAACAAATACATATCAAGCATGGAACATTAGAACAATCATAATAGATTTAAGAGATTCAAACCGTGATGAAGCTTTCGGATCTCAATGCTTTCGAAGACAGTTTTAAGATGCGTTCCTTCCGTCTGCGATCTTCTTCGATCTGGTGATATTGCAATTTGCTGTGTTGTGTTGTGAGTTCTGAATCGGTGATGTGCGATTGTGGAACTGCTGCGTTTGAGCGAGTGGGACGATTTATGGTGAGTTTGAATGATGTTATGAAGGTGTGACGGTTTATGTGCAGGTATAATGATGTGAAGCTATTTGAGTGAGGTGAAGATTCTGGGTTAGAAATATTGAAGGGATGAAAGTTGTTGTGTGTTGTCACGGTTTGTATGTGGTCTGTGAGTGTGAGGTTGTATGAGTTTGTGTTGTTATGGTTATTGTTTGCAGAGTTTGGAGGAGATTTTGAGGTATGGTGGAGGTGAGGATGAAGCTTGGTATGAGTTTTACTTTGGTTTTGGAGCAAGTTTTTTTAGAAGAAGAACTCAAAAGAATTTCAGCAGAGTTTTTTTTATGTCTCTTTTTCGTGTGGCTCCACCCTCTCTTGTTGGGATGAATATGTGTTATATAGAAAAGGTCAAGTGAAAATTGGGGGGAAAATTCAAGAGTTTTTGAACATTTTTGAGCTCTGATTTTGTGCTTTTGACATGCAGGTTGTGTTATGCCTCTTTTGTGTAATCTTTGGAGGCTTGTATGCAGCAAAAATGCAGGGTATTAGGACCACAAGAGTGCAGATTTTTGGACAGTTGTGTTTGGCATGGTTGGGACAGATTTATTCAGTGTTTTTGAAGCAGGCTTGATGGAGAAGGGTGATGTTAAGGTGTGAGGAAACGTGGAAGACAAAAAAAGAAAAACCATTTTGGACTTAGAAAATTAAATGGGCCTCAAACTAATAGACTATATTCTTTCCTATTTATATAAGAAAATAAAAAATAAAAAAAATAAAAAATAAAAATAATAATACTAAATAAATGACCAAATTAAACTAAACTATTAAAACACAAGTTGATATATTCTTTTTATTTAAAAAAATAATAATAATAATAATAATAATAATAATAATAATAATAATAATAATAATAATAATAAAAAAAAACTAAAGTCATAAAAAACTCAGATAAATGGTAACTAGAATAAAGAATATGCAAAGATAAAAAGATGCAAAACGAAAACTATTTTGTTGATTTTATCAAAAGTCCATTTCATTTCAAAAATATGCAAAATATGTGACAACTAAATTAAATGAAATACAGATGCGACATGATCAGGAATGAATGAAATGCGTAGGTCAAAAATTGGGGTGCGACAGATGCCCCTATTTAAGTTTCTTCTATCGAAGATATGAAGAGACTTAAATACAAAGTACACAATTTTTGTCCTTCATATGCAAATGAAATGCAGTGCATGGACCTTTTTTGTTATTTTGAATGCAATATGATATGAGACATTCTGAATTTTGTGGGGAAAAGGGCTTGAAATAAGTGATCATGCCATAGTCATTCATGAGTAAAACATAGATGAATCTGGCAAGGAGAGTAAACAACAAAGGCAATCAGGGTAAAGCATGATTGAGCTTTGGGAAAAGAATATATGAGATGCCCAAGATAAAACATGAACGAGGATGTATTAAGTGACAATCAAGGTAAAACATGATCGAAGAACATCAACGGAAAGTCAAGGTAAAACATGACTGAAAGAACGTCAAAAGATAATCAAGGTAAAACATGATTGACGGATATCAAGATAAAACATGATCTAAGATAACCAAGATAAAACAGAACATCAAGATAAAACATGATCAAAGACGAACCAAGGTAAAACATGATTGACTCAGGTATTAGATGGGAATCAAGATAAAGCATGACTGAAGGAATATCGAATGAAGATCAAGGTACAACATGACCGAAGAATATCGAGTGACAATCAAGGTAAAACATGATTGAAGAACACCAAAGAGAATCAAGGTAAAACATGATTGAAAAATGACAAAGGACAATCAAGGTAAAACATGATTGAAGAGAAGTTTGACAAATGCCACGTAAGTTGGACTTAAACCATAAGGTAAGATGTTAAAACAAACAGACCTAGAAGAATGCATATGAGTATGCATGGTGTATGAAATTTTTTCAATGCATGATATATGAATGATGAATGCGATGGGATTAGCTATGATATCTGAGGTAGACTCTTTTGTGAGGGTAGATCGGAACTCTGATTCCTCAATCACAAGAACATTGTCATCTCTGTTATATCACACGGATGATCCTTTTTAGAAGGACTGATAAACTGCTTGGGGACCACTGAAGAAGAATGCCCCTCACTGACTGATTGCTAACTGATCGTTGCTTCAGTTCTTGAAATGAGCGTCGAGAACATTTGCCCCAGTATAAATCTTGAATAACAGGATCTTGAAGTAGCGTGCCCCTGATAGGATCACTGATCAAGTTTCTTGGTTGTTTGAACTTCCTTGAAAGATAAGTACTTGCAAATGAAATGTTCATTCAAAAATGGTAATTTTAATGCAATGTTCAAAGCGTAATTTGAAATCAAGATCATTATTGGAATGATGTTATTGATGTAAAGAAAATGAATCAAAAGTCCAAACACAATTGTTTAGACATTCAAAGCGATGGATAAAGCAAAAGGTATGGTAAAACAAATGAATTGCAAAAATCTTTAGGAGTCAGGTTAACGCAACCTTGTTGTAGTATGCTTTAAAAATAAACCTTGCTTCAATTAGGTCTTTTAAAGGCTGTAACGTGGCTTGGTTCACGGTTTCAGAAACAAAGGATATAGGCTCAAAGTATATTTGTACCCACCCCATTCTTCGTGATGAACTTCAATCCTACGCTCAGTTAAATCAAACTATACATTCAGGTTCCAAGAGGTTTTGGAATTGCACCTATGACATTGATAATGGTTTAAAGGCCAAGGGAATCTTTGAGACGGCAGTCACTTCTTACTTTTGATAGTCACAACATTTTATTGTTGTTCATAGAACTTATTGACTTCTTTTTTCTTTTGATATCCCTAACTTTTTCCTGAACTGTTCCATTTGAGATTACAGTCAGCGGGATGACCCAATTTTGCCTAAGTCTCCTTCGTAGGTTTTAACTTAGCGGGCTTTTTCTTTGAATTTTTTTTTATATCGGAAAGATAGTGACTGCCTTGATAATGATTAATGATAACCATCTTGGTCACTTTTGATTGAAACCCTTATCGAAAGGTGTACTTAATGATTTTCTTGAAATTGAATGCATAAATAAATTAACTGAGAACTACCCTGCCCAGGTTAAAATTGCGGGTTTTTCATACAGAAAGAAACACCAACTTCTAGGCTCAAAGGGGTTGACTAGGGATTAACTTCCTTATTTCTCCAGTGTTTGGGGATTGAAACAATGCCTGTACATCATCAGCAAAGTTTTATTTAAAAGCATACAATTCAACAATTTGGGTATTTGTTCTCATCATCCTCCCTCCAATCTTTGCATAAACAAAAGCTTGATAAAGAAAGTGAAAAAGAGATATATTTTTGTTGTTGTTTTTTTTTTCTTTTTTTAAAAGATAAAGCATAAAGATAAACACAATGGGTTGAATCAAAACACGCAATGCTCATTTCATTAAAATTAATAATCAAGAACAAACAAAATTCAAATGCAGTACACAAGATAAACAAGGAAACTGCAAACAGAAGGAAACGAGGCCTAGTGACTAATCAGTGACGAGGAGGAGCTATCCTGTCTGAAACACTTGGCTTTAGGAAATAACACAGCTTGCTCGGTCTTCAGCCACTCAGTTTTGGCAAAGGATTGTTGACAACATTGGGATTGATGTCCTTGAAAGTGAGCATCTTCGCATTAATCAACTCTTGTACTCTAGTCTTCAGTGCATAGCAACCTTCCAAGTCATGTCCTATACCACCTTGATGAAACTCACAATGAAGGTCAGGTCGGAATCCTCTTGGAGGAGGATCTCGAAGCGGAGGTGGAGACCTAGTCGTTATCAACCCTTTATGAACCAACGCAGGATACAATTCAGTGTACGACATAGGAATAGGATCAAAGCGGGTGTCAGCACGGTTCAAATTCTGATTAGCAGCTTGAGGTTGAGGAGTTTGAACTTGTGGAGCCTTGGTCACAGGAGCAACTGTAACTACAATTAGTTGATCATAGTTATTAGTTCTTTGACGAGGTCTTCTTCCTTCATCACTCACAGCATTTGTTTCTCCTTCCTTCTTCCTATGGAAGTTTCCAAAAGACTTCCTTGCTCCATTAGAAGATTCAGCAGTATTGGCAACTTTGCCATTCTTGATTCCTTCCTCTAGCCTTTGACCAATGGTCACCAAATCAGTAAAGTTGGAAGACACGCTTCCAATCATCTTCTCCCAATAGATAGGTGAGAGAGTATCCATGAACATTTCAGTTAATTCTTTTTCAGCCAAAGGAGGTTCGACTTGAGAAGCTAACTCTCTCCAGCGTTGAGCATACTCCTTGAAAGACTCTCTTTCCTTTTGAGACATATTTTGCAATTGACGGCGATCAGGAGCCATGTCCAGATTGTACTTGTATTGCTTCATGAAAGCATCAGTCAGATCTTGGAAGCAATGGATACGACCCTTCTCCAGTCCCATATACCATTTCAGGGAAGCGCCAGTCAGACTATCTTGAAAGCAGTGAATCAGCAATTTGTCGTTCTTGGTATAAGCAGCCATCTTGCGGTAGTACATGGTCAAATGACTTCTTGGACAAGTGTACCCTTTGTACTTTTCAAACTCAGGAGTTTTGAATTTTGCAGGCATAACCAGGTCAGAAACCAAACACATGTTCTCAGCAGCAACCCCAAAGTAATCAGCGCCTTCCATAGCTCTTAGTCTTTTCTCCAAGACTTGATACTGTTCTTTGACTTCATCAATCTCACCAGCTTCTTTTTGACTTTCACTTTGATGATTTCCAGCATGGTACTCAAAGAGAGGATTCCCATAAGTAGTTTGGGCAGCAGCGTGCACAATTGGCTGAGACTCAGTCATGATTGGTGCTTGGAACATTGGTCGTGAAGGTTGACCTATCATAGCAGCAGTGGCGTGAGGTGGAGAATAATCTGGAGGTAAACCAAACTCAGACCAAGTAGTGGCGGGCCTCTGAACAGGAATAGGGTCTTCAACATCGTCGGCGACCTCTTGAATGACAGTCCTTTGAGGTGGTTCTCCTCTAGCAATCAGAACTTGCAACATCTCGGTGAGCTTAGTCATTCCTGACTTCAAATCCTCAATCTCCATTCTAACTTCAGCATTATGTTGTTCTTGGTCCGCCATTCTTCGTCTGACGTTGGCTCTAGTCTCGTACTCGTGTGGAGGAACCAGTTTGACAGTTGACAGATAACTGAATGAAAGAGACAGTTGGAATGAGGTACTTGCATGATGCAAATGATATGCAATGTCATGCAATGTTGGATGCAAAGCGTGATAACAAAAACAACCTATTGAGGAAGGCTCCCTAAGTTAGGACAGTTCTAAGTTCTTTACCCAAGAATCCCCTCACAAGGTTAGCTCTAGAGTTTTTGGATATAACATAACCTCTACATATGGAACGGGTTCTAAAGGTCCTTGGAGTTAGCGACGAAATAAGATTTTCGTCATGCGACGGGTGAACCATCTTATGACAAATTTCATGAATAAGTCTCCTCCAAGTGGGGTTTTCGTATTAGCCATTCAAGGTGTTCACCTTGGGGACTAGCACTACACAACCACCTCCTAACTTATGTTTTTCTCTTGTTTTTCAAAGCTCGGGTTGAGAGCTTCACTCAAATATCATTCCCATACCCACAATTGAGTATATACAAAAATAAATAAAAAGCGATGAAGCAAGAATAAAGAAACATAAATAATACAAGAATAAATATAAAGAACGTAAGCATAAAAACACAAGAATAAACAAACAAAAGCAAACACTCAAACATAAAACAAACTAAACTAGGGTTGACTCTCTTAGGATATTCCCCAGCAGAGTCGCCACTTTCTGTAGCGGTAAAAATGTGACTCGACGCGCTTTCGCGCATTCGAAGTACAACAAAGTCGCCACCGAACTTTATTTATTCCAAAAAGGAAAGGGAAAATATCGATAAAACCCACAAATAAAAAGAAATGGATAAGATGGTCATTCGTAACCAAATTAGGGTTCGGGAGTCGGTTAAGCAAGGGGAAGGTATTAGCACCCCTCACCTCCATCGTACTCGATGGGACCCATTTAGTTAGTTTTGTGTTTGAGTGTTAGCGTGATGTTTGCGTTCTTTAGCTTATTAATCGAGAAAAGATGAAAGAAATGTTTTTTAGAGTTTTTATTATTATGAAAGAAAAAGAAAAGATTTTTAATTATTATGCTCGCCAAGACGTTTGTATCTTGTGCCTACGTATTCCCTAGTGCAATGGGAAAGTCAGAGCAATCGTAGTTCGGGCTAGGAACCACGAAAAGTTTGTTAATTGATTTTAGCGAGAGGTACTCGATCGCTTTCAAATGGAAATACTACGCGCACATGGATATGAGATCACTACAAGAATGGATAACTAAATCAAGATAAGACATGATTTTGGCCATCATCGCATTCGAGTGGAAGATATTCGATCTTCACATGTGGAAGTATGTTCGTATTGAAAATTGGGTAAGTGTCTCGTTTATGAATACAGTTTTAAAAGCCATAAGGCAGAAGGTTTGATTGAAATTGAAGATTGCGTTTTAAACGGACATTTAGCAAAGGATTGAGCATAGGTGTTCACCTAGCGCGTCTCTACCCAAGGTATTGAACAGGAGCGAGCCCCATTTTCACTTGTTGTCCAAGTTAATTAATTTGTTTTAATTCAAAAGATCAAGGTATTCAAGAGGTGTTCACCCCTTGTCACTCAATCTCTTGGTTTGATTGATGTATTTTGATTCAAAAAGATCAAGGTATTCAAGAGGTGTTCACCCTTTGTCACTCAATCTCTTGGTTTGATTGATGTATTTTGATTCAAAGGATCAAGGTATTCAAGAGGTGTGCACTTCTTGTCACAGGATCACTTTGATTAATTAAAGAGTTTTGGTTCAAGAAAATCGAGGTATTCAAGAGGTGTGCACTTCTTGTCACTTGATTTCTCGATTTATTTAAGAAAGTTTTTTATTGTTTGATTCAAAGGATCGAAGGTATTCAAGAGGTGTGCACTTCTTGTCACTTGATCACTTTGATTTTATTAATGTGTTTTAGCTTCAAAAGATCAGGGTATTCAAGAGGTGTTCACCCCTTGTCACAAGATCTTTCGATTTAATTAAAGAAAGGTTTTAAAAAAAGGTGTTAATCCAAAAGAATCGAGGTATTCAAGAGGTGTACACTTCTTGTCACGAGATCTTTCGGTACAGTTTAAAGAATTTTTGTGAAGAAGAAACTCGACGTTGGATCGAGAAATTATTTGAATCGCCTTGGCGTTGGACCAAGTTTTATTGATTTTTTGGATCGAGATTAATCTAATATTTTTGGAGTTTTATTAATATAAGAAGTAAAATCTAACAAACTCACATAATACAAATATTTTTTGTGTTTTATTATTAATAAGAATAAAATATAATGGCAATTAAATACTTTTTTTGGAATTTTAATAAGAAAATAAAATCTAATTAGAAGCATGTTTTTGGTATTTTTAATAAGAAAAAAAAAAGTCTAATTAAAACATATTTTTGTTTTTTTGTGTGAATAAATAAAGCAAAATCTAAAATGAAAGCATGTTTTTTTGTATTTTGAATATATAACAATTAAAACAAAATAATGAGCAAATAATAACATAAAAAACTATGATGGAAAGTAGAAATAGGATAAAAATAAATTGCATGGGGTTTGATTAAAAAGGTGGGGCGCTGGGCCCATGCAGCTGGCCCAAAGGAAAGCTGAAGATCTGCTAGGAGGGGTGTTTGCAGCGCATGGGTATGCATCAGAGTAAAAAAAAAACAAAATTGGGCCTATCTCACCAATGTAACTTGGCCCGAGTTTAAAACAACTTCAAACCCTAGACACTAGGATGAAATCTTCGGCCTCACACCCGAAAGAATCCTCACGGCACTCTTCTTCTCAGAAAAAACGTGAAACTCTCTCTCTGAAAAAACGTGAAAACTCCCTTTCTCTCTCGCGATTGCTAACAACAACAAAATTTGTTCTCGCGGTCAACCCTCTCTCACGATCTCGCTCACGAATCTCTCTGTGTTTCTCGAACTCAAGCATTCACATCTTAAAATCAATACCACATAAAACAACAAATACGAAGCTGGAGATTAAACATGGCTCAGGATCCATACAGAAAGAGATTACAACAAATACATATCAAGCATGGAACATTAGAACAATCATAATAGATTTAAGAGATTCAAACCGTGATGAAGCTTTCGGATCTCAATGCTTTCGAAGACAGTTTTAAGATGCGTTCCTTCCGTCTGCGATCTTCTTCGATCTGGTGATATTGCAATTTGCTGTGTTGTGTTGTGAGTTCTGAATCGGTGATGTGCGATTGTGGAACTGCTGCGTTTGAGCGAGTGGGACGATTTATGGTGAGTTTGAATGATGTTATGAAGGTGTGACGGTTTATGTGCAGGTATAATGATGTGAAGCTATTTGAGTGAGGTGAAGATTCTGGGTTAGAAATATTGAAGGGATGAAAGTTGTTGTGTGTTGTCACGGTTTGTATGTGGTCTGTGAGTGTGAGGTTGTATGAGTTTGTGTTGTTATGGTTATTGTTTGCAGAGTTTGGAGGAGATTTTGAGGTATGGTGGAGGTGAGGATGAAGCTTGGTATGAGTTTTACTTTGGTTTTGGAGCAAGTTTTTTTAGAAGAAGAACTCAAAAGAATTTCAGCAGAGTTTTTTTTATGTCTCTTTTTCGTGTGGCTCCACCCTCTCTTGTTGGGATGAATATGTGTTATATAGAAAAGGTCAAGTGAAAATTGGGGGGAAAATTCAAGAGTTTTTGAACATTTTTGAGCTCTGATTTTGTGCTTTTGACATGCAGGTTGTGTTATGCCTCTTTTGTGTAATCTTTGGAGGCTTGTATGCAGCAAAAATGCAGGGTATTAGGACCACAAGAGTGCAGATTTTTGGACAGTTGTGTTTGGCATGGTTGGGACAGATTTATTCAGTGTTTTTGAAGCAGGCTTGATGGAGAAGGGTGATGTTAAGGTGTGAGGAAACGTGGAAGACAAAAAAAGAAAAACCATTTTGGACTTAGAAAATTAAATGGGCCTCAAACTAATAGACTATATTCTTTCCTATTTATATAAGAAAATAAAAAATAAAAAAAATAAAAAATAAAAATAATAATACTAAATAAATGACCAAATTAAACTAAACTATTAAAACACAAGTTGATATATTCTTTTTATTTAAAATAATAATAATAATAATAATAATAATAATAATAATAATAATAATAATAATAAAAAACTAAAGTCATAAAAAACTCAGATAAATGGTAACTAGAATAAAGAATATGCAAAGATAAAAAGATGCAAAACGAAAACTATTTTGTTGATTTTATCAAAAGTCCATTTCATTTCAAAAATATGCAAAATATGTGACAACTAAATTAAATGAAATACAGATGCGACATGATCAGGAATGAATGAAATGCGTAGGTCAAAAATTGGGGTGCGACAAAGCCCTAATTGCAAACCCTAAAAGCTTCTTACGGCCTCTAATGGTGATTCACATGAAACGCGCCCAGAAACCCAATTAACCATACACAAACGTTCACAGCATCAAAACAAAGTCGAACATTCAATCAAAACATCATGATCACGTGTATATTATGCTAATCGATCACGTTTGTGAAACTACATACCTCGGCTAATCGGAGGAGAATCTGGGGGTGTTGTTGCAGCGTGGTGATCCTCACACGTTCAGAAATTCTTGGGGAAGCTTTTGCAATCCTCAAACCTTGCTGAAAACCTCTCAATCGCCAAAACCGAATTTGAGTTTTTTTTACTTTTTCTTGTTCTTGCAAGAGTGTTTGTTCACGAATTTTTCAACCCCTAATCCACTGTCTTGACTTGTATATTTATAGGAGACTCAAATTAGGTCAAAAACGAAGCCCATAGTCCTTGAATCCAAGCTTGCAAGATTTGGATATTTGATTTGGTTTCTTGAATCTTAAGCTACTATTTTGGTCCAAATATTGATTTTTCCTTCCTTAATCCCATTACCACGAAATTATCAATATATTTTGTCATTAACTTTGATTGGAAATCAACAAAATATATTTTGTAACAAAATATTTAATTTTCTTACTTATTTAATTCATAAAATCAACTGTTAATGAAATAAATACCAAAAAAAAATCAAATAATATGTTTAAATTTCGTGGCATCTTATTTTGAGCACACTAGTAACTTGTGGATCAAGTTTGCATAAGAAAACCATAAGCCCATTTGCAAAATTCCTTAATTTGAACCCTCCCTTTTCACATTTGGTCCCTCAAAATCTCCTAACTTTGATCAAGCATATCTCCTTCAATTTTTTAAGCTATGAGGGAGTTCCAATACTTTTTAGAAACCTCAAGAGGTCCTCTACAAGCCACTTTGGAACATATTTTTCATTTGAAGCTTTTATCTTGATCATATCCTCTCTGGGAAAAAACTGCTTTTGAAGGATGCCTGAAAATGACCTGTAATCTTTTGCCTTGTATCTCTTAAATGAAGCATTTTTGGCCTTGGCTTGTGAGACACAAAGTTATAGAGAATCCAATTTCCTTCAAAATAGGCTTTGAGTGGAGAATTTTTTGATGTTCCATGTGAAAGTTATGCCCAGTCAAAGTTGGGTTGACTTTCTCCTAAGAAACCCTAATTTGAACCTTTTTGCATTTGTTCATCTCTGAGTTTCTATTAATGGAATCATGATCAATTCTTGATCAAATGATGGTTATGCACCTCATGTTTGCCCAATAATTATGGTTTGGATCATGCCTTAATTGTGATTGACCTTTCGTTTTGAATCAGTTGACTGTGAATTATCTGGATCTTTTGAATGAGCCATGTCTTGAGATTTGAACTTTGCCTTTGTTATGAGAAAAGTGTGGGAGGTAAATTTTGGGGTATGACAGCTGCCCCTATTTAATTACCTTGGATTGGGTGACAAGAGAGTGTGTAGACCTCGCGTCGTTCCGATCGAAGAGTTATTAAATACTGGAAGACCTTTAAATTTGCCTTGAATTTGAGTATGGATGAAGAGAAATGTCCTGCTAAAGCCGGAGTCTTACATAGCGAGGACCTTTGTTGGTTGTGTAATCGGCTTGCTATGGCCAGCAAGCCTCCGTAGTTTGTGAACCCCTACTTACTATAGTTCTGGTAAGTTTTCGCAGTTTGTGAACCCCTCACTTACTATAGTTCTAGTAAGTCTTCTCGTATTTTGTGAACCTTTCACTTACCATAGTGCTGGTAAGCTATTCGCAGTTTGTGAACCTCTCACTTACCATAGTGCTGGTAAGCTACTCGCAGCTTGTGAACTTCTCACTTACCATAATGCTGGTAAGCTACTCGCATTTTGTGAACCTCTCACTTACCATAGTGCTGGTAAGCTACTCGCAGTTTGTGAACCTCTCACTTACCATAGTGCTGGTAAGCTACTCGCAGTTTGTGAACTTCTCACTTACCATAGTGCTGGTAAGCTACTCGCAGTTTGTGAACCTCTCATTTACCATAGTGCTGGTAAGCTACTCGCAGTTTGTGAACCCCTCACTTACTATAGTTCTAGTAAGTTCACCTGCACCAACAGGGTTATCTGCGAGCGTTATCGCAGAATTTACCTGTACCATTTTAGGCTGATTTGCTATGCTCATAGCAACTTCGCCTGCACCAAAGGAATTACTTTCCATGGTTCTGACAAGTGTACCTGCATAAGAGTGATCGTCTGCTATAGTTCTAGCGAACTTACCTGCATGAAAAAGATTCACCTGTTTTGGAGACTCACGACTATAGGGTCGGAGAAAATACACCTTTCACAACACGAGGGTTGGAGACTAGGCTTTTGTAGTGTGATTTGGATTTTGATGTAATAATCAGACGGGAACTGACTACCAGACGGGAACTGGATTTAATGATTTTCCAGGACAAGAACTGGACTTTGAAAGGATTGGTTTGCCAATAAAAATTGGGCTTTGTGATATGTATATGCTAATGCTAATGCGTATGCATGTATGCTAATGCTGATGCAATCCCATGGTTTTATCTCCTCAAACCCATTGAACTTGTTTATTCCATGCTTGCACTTATACCCTGACTATGCTTATGCTGGCTTTGTAATGTTTATGTATGCTTATGCTTATGCATATGTTTGGTTGACGTAATGAGTGGAACGAAGTAATGTCTTCTGTAAGATTACCTGAAAAGGTCTTTTGAATGGATGTGAATGTTTGTCTTAAAGAAGACTATCTGAAATGATTTTTCGACCTGGTAGCAATTTGTCTTAGAGAAGACCACCTGTAAAGGCTCTTAGAGTAGATAGAAATTTGTCTTAAAGAAGATCACTTGAAAAAGTTCTTAGCAAGTAATGAAGAATGTCTTTAAAGACGACTACCTGAAAAGGTTGAAAGATGTCTTAAAGAAGACTACCTGAAGAGGTTCTTGAGAGTGACGACGAGTTGTTTTTTTTGAAAGAGACTACCTGAAAAGGTACTTAGGACAAGAATGTCTCTAAGAAGCCTACCTGAAAAGGTGCTTAGAAGAAGGATGTCTTGAAGAAGACTACCTCCAAAGGTACTTAGAAAAGGGAACGTCTTGAAAAAGACTACCTGAAAAGGAACTTTAGAAAAAGGAATGTCTTAAAGAAGACTACCTGAAGAGGTACTTAGAAAAAGGAATGTCTTAAAGAAGACTACCTGAAAAGGTACTTAGGAAAGGGAACGTCTTAAAAAAGACTACCTGAAAAGAAACGTTAGAAAGAGGGATGTCTCAAAGAAGACTACCTGAAAAGGTACTTAGAATAGGAATGCCTTGAAGAAGACTACCTCAAAAGGTACTTAGAAAAGGAATGTCTTGAAGAAGACTACCTGAAAAGGTACTCAGAAAATGAATGTCTTGAAGAAGACTACCTGAAAAGGTACTTAGAAAAAGAACGTCCTGAAGAGGACTACCTAAAAAGGTTTTTTTGGGAATGACGATGATTGTCTTAAAGAAGACTACCTAAAAAGGTTTTTTAGAAAAGAATGTCTTGAAAAAGACTACCTGAAGAGATTCCTGAAAAGGATGACAATTCGTCTTGAATAAGACTGCTTGAGGAAACTCCTAGAAAGGATCGTGGGATTTGTCTTAAAGAAGACCACATAAAAAGTTACGGTGTGATGTATCAACCAATGTGTGTAATGCATGATTTGTATGTATTTGTGTGATGCTCCAATGGTAGGTTATTAATAACCAAAGCGTATATAGTTCGCTGGAGTTGCAGGTCTCTTTGCTAGGATGGGGTGTGATGCTAGCGCGATTTCCCAATACCTGTTTTGTTTGAGCTCGGAAGATCGTAGTTAGGAGAAAGATTTGTTCGATGTTGTAAAGTGCGAGAACACCTTTTTCCTTTTGTTGTGTGTCTTGCGGATTTGATATCCATTTCCCCAGTATTTTCATGGAGAAAGATGCTTATGAAGGAAGTGCCCCAGGGAATAGCCTTGTCATATGCTTCGATGTTTAGATTGAAGGGTGTGCCCCTGATCTCCAGGTCATGGAAGGTTATCCATAGTGTTCTATCCTTTGAATTTGAATTCTTCCCATGTCTGACATGCCCCTGTTTGAGATTGCTTTGAGATGTGCCCCAAGTCGATTGAACCTTAGGAAGACTGCCCCTAGTTAATAGGATGTTCGATTGTATGCCCCTGTGCTCCTTGAAATTTTTGCCCTTGTTTAGGAGAACCCCCTAGATGTGGTTCCCCCGATTCCAGGGTCTTTATTAGAAATGATCACCTTTGATTAACCCATTTCGAGATCTCCTCGATGCTAAGTGTATACTCGTAGATGGTGTTGTACTTTTTGAGAAGTAGCTCCAATGGAATGCGTATGCAAGTTTTGAAATCGAAGTCCGTTATGAATTAGGACTGGAGGATTTTGAAAAGAATGCTTGAAGAAGCATAGTGATTAGAAGTAGTTTTAACAAACATAGGAGTCAGTATAACAAATTCCTGCTTAATATGCTTTCGTAGTTAACCTTGCCTCAATTAGGACTTTTAAATGTTGTAACTTGGCCTGGTTCATGTTTTAAGAAACAATGGATATAAGGCTCAAAAATTTATCCCACCCCTTTCTCCTTGATGTTCTCCAGATCCTAAAAATTCGCCTAATCCAATGGATGTGATTTGTTTGCAAGAGAATCGTTTCAGTTTCGATGTTGAGCAGAAGCCTTAGTAGAGATCCAAACTTTGATGACATATGTTGTAAAGATCCAAGCATTGATGTGAAGCTTTGATGGTTTAGCAGTCACAAGATTATCCTTTGTATTTCGCCTTTGTTTTTATCCCTTATTTTTGCATGAGCTAATTCTTTTGAATTTGACCCATCGGGATGCCCCAATTTTGCCTAAGTCTTTTTGTTTCCTTTTATGGAATTTTCATTTTGACTTAGCGGGCGTTTTTTATTCTTGAAAGCTCCTTTTGAGATTGATTCTTGGATATTGCATGTTGTGACTGCTATGTTGATTTTAATCTGTAAGCTTCGCCTTTGATACTTCCTCGATCTTGAATGATGTAATGAGGAAGAAGGTGTTGTAAATGTTACCTCCATTGCTTCCTCAATCTTGGATGAATGCGAGGAAGAAGATATGCTTGAACCTTATGCTTGGATTGACTGATTCTCTTGGCAACCAAAATACATCATTGAATTAGTTGACATCTACCCTGCCCCTGGTTAAAATCAAGGTTCTTTTGAAAAGTAGAAACAAACTCCAACTCCTGGCTCGAGGGGGTAACGAGGGATTAACATCCTTATATCTCCACTATTTTGGGAATGGAAACAATGCCTGTACATCCTCGGCTTGGTCTTACCTTGAAAGCATATATTTAGCTGGACTTAGTTTTGGTATTCGTCATTCTCCCTCAAGTTTGTTAATAACCCTAAAAATAGAAGTGTGTGACTGGAAAGTCATGGTAGTGAGTGAATGAATTGACTCCAAAACCTGCATGGTTGTCCCCTTAGAATTACTAATCCGAAGGTACAACTTTTATCTTGAGTAACACTTAGCGGTCGTGAGGGTTGAAATTGTGAGCACGGTAAACACCTATTGATCCTAGGGATAATCTCCTTTGTAGATCCACTGACCTTGTTTCACTCCTTAGATTCTTAAACTTGTAGAGGTGAGGTCAACCTCGAATTTTCTTTGGACATGTCAAACCTGGCGGGAATAAATCGTTAGCGGTGGGTTTTCGTCGTATCGGAACTTCATGAGTTTCCTTAGACTGAACCTCTTTTGCTTTTTTTCAGGATAGTATCACACCATTTGCAACCTTCAGCGTTTGTAAATTAATGAAGAAAATCTATGACCCTTTCTCCCTTGGCGTGGAGTTAACACAGGTCGCCTTCCCTTCATAGTAGTCATGCATCTTTGTTCAGGATTTTGCCCCAGTTGGACTAATACTTGCCCCCAGGTTATCGTAGAGCGTCCGTGTAAGTTTGTTATGTTCGTAGATGAACCCCTTATGATTAGATACATCTTGAGTGTGTCTATGAGGGAACTCTTTGTTGAACTAATCCTTGCTCGATGACAACCTTTATTGTATTCATAGTTCTGTTATGACAAGGCATCGACATGCGGATAGCATGGTGAAAGACATCCTCTTTTCTTTAGCAAGACTAAGATCTTTTATTCTCCTTGCTCCATAGTCTACGATCCTTTGATTTTTTTTTGAAGTGTCGGGAAACCGGCTAGCATGGTAAGTGCGGATGTGGGCGAAGATGCAAATGTAAATGCATGAATGCATGAAAATGCAAATGTACGCGTACGCGAGAGACTCCTTATATTGTAACTCCGTGTATGCAATGCAGACGAGTGACATGTAATCCTAGGGATAGCCGTAGAGGCGACATTAGACCCTCTTGGAATCTTTGCAGGATAAATGTCATGACACGCCAATGGAAATCCTTTGGATTCGAGAGTATGCAGAAGATAGAGGCTAGTGACTGTTCAAGACAGTCACTCAATCTCATGGCCATCGAGAAGCCAATTGACGTGTACCAATGAATTTGTCCCTCGTGGGAAGGTTCTCTATGCGGAACACAACCTATCTAAGGACGATATGGACGAAGAGCAATCCCTACAGGCTAGGGATGTGATGTGTAAATGGAGATCCAAACCCTACAAATTAGAGGGTGCGCGGGAATAAGCATGGAGTGACCGTTCAGGACAGTCACTAGATTTCCTAGCCATCGAGAGGCCAATCGAACGCATGCTAGTGAAGTTGTTCTTCGGGGAAGGACGCGTCGTTGTGAAAACACACGGGTGTGAAAGGAAATCCCTATAGGCTAGGGAGTGCGTAGGTGTAGGCACGAGGTGACCGTTCACGACAATCACTGAATCGCATGGCCATCGAGAGGCCAATTGACGTGCGTTAATGGAAATGTCCTTCATGGGAAGGACGCGTAGTTGCAAGAATACAAGGATATAAAAATAAAATCCCCACAGGCTAGGGGATGCATAGATGGTGATGTCTTCCGTGGGAAAGACACGGTCTTTAGAAATTAGGGTCCCTACAGGCTAGGGACCATGTAGGGATACCTGCAAAATCGAAACGCATAGATATTCGAAGTATATAAATTGCAAACATATAAAGAGCACAGCAGCACAAAAGTCCTAGGTTCATAGGTTCGACATAGCGGCTCTAGGGAGCCTACCCTTTTTTGGGAGTGTTCTAGAAGGTCTCATGGGGTCGTTCGTAGCCGCCGAGACTTTTTGTCTCTTTGGATTTTAGAACAACTCATTTTATCCATGAGGTTCGAGTTTTAGGGGTAGGTTCTCGGAGAGATCAGCTAAGTATCCAGTCCAGCCCTCCATAAAGTCAAGCTTTGTTTCGGACCTTTCCAAATACCCAACCCACTCCGAGTGGAGTTATCAGTGAGACTCGTAAGGCGATTCATGTCCCCTTTTGGTCTCAAAGTTAACTCCCACACTTAGGTTTAACAACAATTTTATATATCCCAAAAGATGCAATAGAAATAAAAATATTCATTTAAATAAATATTTAATTAAATTGCAGTAGTGAAATTGCAGAGGGAAAATAAATAAATAAAATTTAAATATTTACTAACCTCGAAATCCGGCTGCTTATGATACAAAAGAATGCAATACACAGCAAATATTTACATAAACAGATAAATATTTTAAATGATATAAATAGTTGAAATTACAGATAAATAAAAAAATAAAAATTAAATTTTATTTATTTATATTTTTTTTAAAAAAAAGATAAACCTTCCTCCAAACCCTAAAAAATGGCAGATTTGCCAAACCCTAAAATGCGCCAAACCTAAACCCTGCCAAAACCTAAAACCTATAGGAGCATAGTATTCACCGTTATGGTTATCCCCAGCAGAGTCGCCAGCTGTAGCAACCTGCCTAAAAATTTATAATTTAGAGTCGCCACCTATTCTGAAGGGCGAATAGGAAACCCTACGCAGTATAGAGATCAGGGTAAGATACTATATTCAGGTCGAGGGAAGGTGTTAGGCACCCTCAGCCCTTTCCTAAAGGCTAATGTTCAAAGATTAGGGTTGCATGGCAGGGTTTGTAAAGAAATGTGGCAAACAGAATTTTAATGACATGATTGAGATTTTGAAGAGGGGGACTCGCCTTGTTGCCAAGTGCCTACGTACCTCCTTAGGGAGGATCAGAGTCTAAGTAGTTCGGGGCACAGGGTTGTACGCCCGAAACATCTAAAATACACTAAACTACGATACTACAGGATTTTTATCCTGGGCAACTCAAAATCCATTCAAATTACAAGACAAAACAAACTGCGAATAGGCCATTCAAAAAGCCTCAAAACAACTTCAAATTCTAAGGCGTACAATCCTGTGCCCCGAACTACGTAGACTCTGATCCTCCCTAAGGAGGTACGTAGGCACTTGGCAACAAGGCGAGTCCCCCTCTTCAAAATCTCAATCATGTCATTAAAATTCTGTTTGCCACATTTCTTTACAAACCCTGCCATGCAACCCTAATCTTTGAACATTAGCCTTTAGGAAAGGGCTGAGGGTGCCTAACACCTTCCCTCGACCTGAATATAGTATCTTACCCTGATCTCTATACTGCGTAGGGTTTCCTATTCGCCCTTCAGAATAGGTGGCGACTCTAAATTATAAATTTTTAGGCAGGTTGCTACAAACATCTATTTTGCATAACAAGCAGAAGCAATCACATTATAACCACACCCATCATTGCACATATTCAATTATGCAAACAACAAACCATTGCACCGCATCAACTATGCAAAACAAGAATAAACCACATTTGGAGAAAACGGTACTTTTCAAAATAAAATCAAGTTATTGTTGTTGTATTTATTTTATATGGTAGAACATTCAATTTAAGGAACAACGTCCAAAACGGCGTCTAAAACGGACTTACGGTTTGAAAGTTACACATTTTTACATTTTTCAAGGAACATAATTATCGCTACAGCACGCGGCGCCACACACAGTTCGCAACGCGTAACGAATGGAAAATACGCCTTCGCGGCGCAAACACAGGTTCGCGGCGCGGAACGAGAAAATTACTCCGCCTTCGCGGCGCGCACCCACCTTCGCGGCGCGAACTGGCAAAAACC